>NW_012114755.1:462372-467438 GCF_000951035.1 Colobus angolensis palliatus
GACTCTGTTTCAAAAAAAAAAAAAAACTTTTTGAGAGTTGGAAGACCATGAAGTAGAGTACCTGGATCTTAGAGACTGGCCATTAATTTTGAATACCACTCTTTCTACTTATCTGTATGGCAAGGCATGAGAGGTCCATCCTCTGAGACTCAGTACCCTTATCTGAGTTGATTTCTAGCTGATCCAGCGGAAGTGAGCGTTGATGAAACCAATCGTGGGTGCCCACTGCGTGATCTCTATGTGATGGATGCATAAAGTAAAGGCAAAGTGAATTTTAGATACATTCATTAGTATTTTAAGCTTCATCTCCATACAATTCAACGGAAATATCCCTTGACCTGAAGTTCTGGTTTCCCTGCATTCCAGACAGGACATTTTATTTTGTCCTTATCTCAGTAAGTACTGAATATTGTAAGAGGAACAAGTGAGTCTCTTTTTTTTCTGATTCCCCAGAGCCTATATCTTGCTTGGCACGCAGGAGATAGCAAAAGTAAAAATCTATGTTAATTATTGAATAGACCCTTCCTTGCTTCACAAAAATTGGCTGTGATCAGTGTGACTTTGACATACTTAATTCCTTTTTTTTTTTTTCTTTTTTGAGACAGAGTTTTGCTCTTGTTGCCCAGGCTGGAGTGCAGTGGCGTGATCTCGGCTCACTGTAGCCTCTGCCTCTGGGTTCAAGCCATTCTCCTGCCTCAGCCTCCCGAGTAGCTGGGACTATAGGCACGTGCCACCACACCTGGCAAATTTTTTGTGTTTTTAGTAGAGGCAGGGTTTCACCATGTTGGCCAGGATGGTCTTGATCTCTGGACCTCGTGATCTACCCTCCTCGGCCTCCCAAAGTGCTGGGATTACAGGCGTGAGCTACCGCATCCGGCCAAACTTTCTTGTGAAAACTCTAAGTCCGGGTGGGGGGAGGGGGGAGGGATAGCATTAGGAGATATACCTAATGTAAATGATGAGTTAATGGGTGCAGCACACCAACATGGCACACGTATACATATGTAACAAACCTGTATGTTGTGCACATGTACCCTAGAACTTAAAGTATAATTAAAAAATAAAAAAAGAAAAAGAAAACTCTAGTCCACCTAAGCTAAGGACAGGAGTTATGTCTTACATGAATTTTTAAACAAGACCCATCTATTTGAGTAAGTAATTACTCTCTTGAAGGAGGAAAGTCAGAAAACATAATGATGAAATCACTAGAACATAACTGGCATATGGAAATATTTTCTGATTATGAACTGTCAACTTTAATTTCATTTTCAGATGGCATGGTCTCAGCTGTTATGCAGTGTTTATAGACGTTCTAAATCAAGGGAATTTGTGGCATCCATTTGGGATATTACGAATATTATCACAGTGTGAACACCCCCTGTGACATTAGGAGTAACATCCCCCTACAATATTGGGAACAATATCATATGGTGTACACCCCCTGTGACATTAGAGGTAACATTTCTTTAGGATATTACGAATAATATTACCAGGTGTACAGCTGCTGTGATATTAGGAGTAACATTTCCATAAAACATTACGAATGATATCACTGTTTGTACACCACGTGTGACATTAGGAGTAACAGCCCCCAGAACTATTATGAATAACTTCACAGGATGTACACCCTCTGTGACATTAGAGGTAACATTTCTTTAGGATATAACAAATAATATTACCAGGTATAATTACATAATAATATCAAATTATTCACAATATACTAGTGGTATAGTACTACTAGTATCATAGTGTATGTACACCTTGTGATATTATTCATAATATACTGGGGGAATGTTACTGCCAATGTCACAGGGGTGTACACGCTGTGATATTATTTGTAATATTCTAGGGGTACATGTTTAAAATCATAGGAGGTGTACACCATATGGATGTATCCCTGAGAAACAGGGATATTAAAAGTGTCCTGCGCTGTGATATTAGGATTAACATTTCCATAAAATATTATGAATAATATCACTGTTTGTATACCATGTGTGACATTAGGAGTAACAGCCCCCAAAAGTATTATGAATAACTTCACAGAGCGCACACTTCCGCGACATTAGGAGTAACATCTTTCTAACATATTATGAATAATATCGCAAAATGTACACCCCCTGTGACATTCGAAGTAACCCCCACTTAGGATTAGGAATAATATCACAGGGAGTACACCCCCTGTGACATTAGAAGTAACATCCCCCAAGGATATAACAAATAATGTCAGATTGTGTATATGCATTGTGACATCAGTAGTAACATCCCTTTAGGATATTATGAATATTATCAGAGTGTGAACACCTTCTGTGACCTTAGGAGTAACATCCCGCTACAATATTGGGAATAATACCACATGGTGTACACCGCCTGTGACATTAGTGGTAACATTTCTTCAGGATATTACAAATAATATCACAGGGTGTACAGTCCCTGTGATATTAGGAGTAACATTTCCAAAAAACATTACAAATAATATCACTGTTTGTACACCACATGTAACATTAGGAGTAACATCCCCCAAAACTATTATGAATAACTTCACAGATTGTACACCTTCTGTGATATTAGGAGTAACATCTTCCTAGAATGTGAAGAATCATATCACAGGATGTACACCCCCATGACATGAGGAGTAACATCATTCTAGGATATTACGAAGAATGTAACAAGGTGTACACACTTTGTATGGTAGGAATAACATCCCCCTGGGATACTACGAATCATAGCACAGGAAGTACATCCCCTGTGATAACAGGAGTAACATCCCCTTAGGATATTACCAATAATATCACAAGGTGTACACATCCTGTGACTTTAGGAGAATCATCTCTTTGGTTTATTACAAATAATGTCACAGTTGTTAACCTGCTGTGACAATAGGAGTAATATACTTCTAGTATATTATGAATAATATCACAGTGTATACACCCACTGTGATATTGAGTCATTTTTTCCAAAAATATTATGAATAATATCAGGGGTATACACACATAGTGTACACCTACTGTGATATTAAAAGTTATACCTCCCTAGGATATTGTGAATAATATCATAGGGTGTATGCCCTGTGTGTATACCCACTGATTTTTCAAGTAATATCTCCCTAGGATATTACGAATAATATAAAAGGGTATACCCCGTCTGTGACATTAAATGTAACATCCCTTTAGGATATTCCAAATAATATCACAGGGTGTACATCCCCTGTGACATTGGGAGTAGCATCCCCATAGCATATTCCAAATAATATCACAGGGTGTACACCCCATGTGACATTAAGAGTTATGTCTTCCTAGGGTACTACGAATAACATCACAGGGTGTACACCTCCTATGATTTTAAAAGTACTCCCCTAGAATATTATAAATAATATCACAGCATGTACACCCTTGTGACATTGGCAGTAACATCCCCCCAGTATATTACGAATAATATCACAAGGTGTACACACATTGTGACACTAGTAGTATACCGCTAGTATATTGTGAATAATTTGATATAATTATGTAATATATGCAGATACCTGTTACATTAGGAGTAACATCCCCCTTGAATATTACCAATGATATCACAGGGTGTACACCCTTTGCAACTTTAGAAGTATCATCCCCCTAGAATATTACGAGTAGTATCACCCCCATCTCCCACAGTGGATATTACGAACCATTTCACAGGGGGTGTGGATACCCCCCCCAATATGGGGAATAATATCACCCTCCTCTCCCTGCCTAGATATTATGAACCACTTCCCCTATAAAGACAAACATATACTTAAAATAATGGGATGGAAAAATCTATTTCATGTCAATGGAAACCAAAAAAGAGCAGGAATAGCTATACTTATATCATACAAAATAGATTTGAAGACAAAAACTATAAGACAAAGAGGCCAGGCGCAGTGGCTCATGCCTGTCATCCTAGCACTTTGGGAGGCCGAGGTGGGTGGATCACCTGAGGTCAGGAGTTCGATACCAGCCCGGCCAACATGCTAAAACCCTGTCTCTACTAAAAATATCAAAATTAGCCAGGTGAGGTGGTGCGTGCCTATAATCCCAGCTACTTGGGAGGCTGAGGCAGGAGAATCACTGGAACTCGCGGGGCGGAGGTTGCAGTCAGCTGAGATCATGCCACTGTACTCCAGTATGAGTGAAACAGTCAAACTCCATCCTAAAAAACAAAACAAAACAAAACAAAAAGACAAAGAAGGTCTCTATATAATGATAAAGGGGTCAATTCAGCAAGAGGATACAACAATTTTAAATATATATGCACATAGTAATGGAACACCCAGATATGCAAAGCAGAGATTATTAGAGCTAAAGAGAGAGATAGGCTCCAATACAATAATAGCTGGAGATTTCAACACCCTTCTTTCAGATTTGGACAGATCTTCCAGACAGAAAATCAAGAAAGAAACATCAGACTTAATCTGCACTATACACCTAATGGATCCAACAGATATTTACAAAACATTTTGCCCAGTGACTGCAGGATACACATTATTTTCCTCAGCACATGGATCATTCTCAAGGATAGGCCATATGTTAGATCAGAAAACAAGTCTTAAAACGTTGAAAAAAAAAATTGGCTGGGCATAGTGGCTTACACTTATAATCCCAGCACTTTGGGAAGCTGAGCTGGGTGGATTACTTGAGGTCAGGCGTTCAAGACCAGCCTGGCCAACATGATGAAACCCCATCTCTACAAAAATACAAAAAATAGCCAGGCATGGTGGTGGGTGCCTGTAATCCCAGCTGCTTGGGAGGCTGAGGTAGGAGAATAGCTTGAACCCACGAGGCAGAGGTTGCAGTGAGCCCAGATTGTGCCACTGCACTGCAGCCTGGGTGACAGAGCAACACTCTGTCTCAAAAACAAAACAATATAAAACAAACAAACAAAAAAATGAGATAATATCAAGCATATTCTCTGACCACAATGGAATAAAAACAGAAATTAATAGCAAGAATAGTTTTGCAAGCCTGTAATCCCAGCACTTTGGGAGGCCAAGACGGGCGGATCACGAGGTCAGGAGATGGAGACCATCCTGGCTAACACGGTGAAACCCC
>NW_012114755.1:468663-471030 GCF_000951035.1 Colobus angolensis palliatus
AACTCATCTCCTCTAAAAATGCAAACATTAGCCAGGCGTGGTAGCATACGCCTGTAGTCCCAACCACTCAGGTGGCTGAGGCACAAGAATTGCTTGAACCTGGAAGGTGGAGGTTGCAGTGAGCCAAGATCATGCCACTGGATTCCAGCCTGGGCAACAGGGCAAGACTCTGTCTCAAAAAAATAAAAAATAAAAAAGAGAGACCCAGATAAATAAAATCAGAAATGAAAAGGGAGACATTATAACTGATACTGAAGAAATTCAAAGGATCATTAGTGGCTACTATGAGCAAGTAGATATGCCAATAAATTGGAAAATCTAGACTAAATGGACAAATTGCTAGACAGATACAACCCACCAAGATTGAACCAGGAAGAAATCCAAAACCTGACAGATCAATAACAGATAACAAGATCAAAGCTGTAGGGGCCAGGCACAGTGGCTCACGCCTGTAATCCTAGCACTTTGGGAAGCCGAGGCAGGTGGATCACGAGGTCAGAAGATCGAGACCATCCTGGCTAACACGGTGAAACCCTGTCTCTACTAAAAATACAAAAAATTAGCCGGACGTGGTGGCAGGCACCTGTAGTCCCAGCTACTCAGGAGACTGAGGCAGGAAAATGGTGTGAACCCGGGAGGAGGAGCTTGCAGTGAGCGGAGATTGCGCCACTGCACTCCAGCCTGGGTGACTGGAGTGAGACTCCATCTCAAAAAAAAAAAAAAAAAAAAAATCAAAGCTGTAATAAAGTCTCCCAACAAAGAAAAGCCCAGGACCTGATGCCTACACTGCTGAGTTTTACCAAGCATTTAAAGAAAAACTAATACCAATCCTACTCAAAGTATTCCAAAAAATAGAAGAGGGGGGAATACTTCCAATCTCATTCTATGAGGCTAGTATGACCCTGATACCAAAACAAGATGAAAATACAAGCAAATTCAGCAATACATTAGAAAGATCATTCATCATGACCAAGTGGGATTTGTCCCTGGGATGCAAGGATGGTCCAACATATGCAAATCAATTAATGTGATACATCATATCGACAGAATGAAGAGTAAAAACAGTATGATCACTTCAATTGATGTTGAAACAGCATTTGATAAAATTTAACATCCCTTCAAGATAAAAACCCTCAAAAAACTGGAATAGAAGGAATATACCTTAATATAATAAAAGCCCTATGTGACAGACCCACAGCTAATATCATACTGAATGGGAAAAAACTGAAAGCCTTTCCTCTAAGAACACAACCAGGATGCCCACTTTCATCACTGTTACTCAACATAGTACTGGAAATCCTAGCTAGAGCAGTCAGACAAGAGAAAGAAATAGTGGGCATCCAAATTGAAATGGAAGAAGTCAATTTATTCTTGTTTATAGATGATATAATCTTATATTTCAAAAAAACCTAAAGATTCCACAAAAAACCTATTAGAAGTGATAAATTCAATAAATTTGCAAGATACAAAAGCAACATACAAAAATTAGTAGCATTTCTACATGCCAACAATGAACAATCTGAAAAAGAAATTAAAAGGTAATGCCATTTATAGTAGCCACAAATAAAATTAAATACCTAGGAATTAGCCAAAGAAGTTAAAGATCTCTATAATGAAAACCATGTAACACTGATGAAAGAAACTAAAGAGGACACCAAAAAATGGAAAAATATTCCATGTTCATGGATTGGAAGAATCAGTATTATTAAAATGTCCATACTACCCAAAGCAATCTACAGATTCAATGCAATCCCTATCTGAACCCTCCCCTTAGTGAGTGATTGTGTGAGTCCAGGCAGTGCTTCTCAAATTTTAATGGGCATCAGAATTGCCTGCAGTTTGTTAAAATACAGATTCCTTTCCCTTGATTGTGGGGTTCTGTATGAGGCCTGAGATTCTGTTTTGTTTGTTTGTTTGTTTGTTTGAGACAGGGTCTCACTCTGTCGCTAAAGCTGGAGTGCAGTGACACGATCATAGCCCACTGCAGCCTGCATCTCCCAGGCTCAAACTATCCTCCTGCCTCAACCTCCCAAGTAGCTGGGACTACAGGTGTGCACCACCATGCCCAGCTAAGAGTTTCTGCATGTTTAGTAAGTCACATTCCTACCAGGTGATTCTATTGAAGGAAGTTCCAGACTACACTTCGAGAAATGCTGCTCTAAGAGAGTATGTCAGGTGCCTGGAAGTTCTGAGAGATACGGAAGGGAGCAGGTGACCAGAGGTACATGTGTATAACATTTCTTTCTTTTTTTTTTTTTTATGAGATGTAGTCTTGCACTGTCACCTGGGCTAGAGTGCAATGGTGCAATCTTGGCTCACTGCAACCTCCGCCTCCTGGGTTCAAGCAATTCTCCTGCCTCAGCCTCC
>NW_012114755.1:471505-473892 GCF_000951035.1 Colobus angolensis palliatus
CGGCTAGTTTTTTGTATTTTTTTAGTAGAGACGGGGTTTCACCGTGTTAGCCAGGATGGTCTCAATCTCATGACCTCGTGATCTGCCCATCTCAGCCTCCCAAAGTGCTGGGATTACAGGCTTGAGCCACCGCGCCCGGCCCTACTTACTTTCTTAGTTTAGAAACATTTAGCACATTGCCCAACAAAGAGTAGGTGCTTAATAAGTAAAAGTTCTTTTCTTTTCTGTCCTCTACCCAAACATTTGCTGCCCTTTCTCTTCCTCATTTCCTCACCACCAGCAGTATTCCCATTCATGCACTTGGTTAATAAATATCAATGGAATACATATCATGTGCTAGGCACTGCTCTAACAGTATAGCTGCATACACACAACAGACACAGTTCTTGCCTGCAGGGAGTTTACATTCTAGTGCTCTCTTGTCCCCACCTCGGCACATTTTGATTCCTGAATTCCTGCCTCCTCAGCTCTGTACAGGCCATGCCCTTACACAAACCTAAAGTACCCTTTCCTACTCCCCTCCTTCAGAACAGGACCTAAATTCTCCTTGAAGCTTTCTCTGAACCCCACTGACATCCCTGTGGGAGGCTTGATGGGAGCTCTGGACCAGGCTTCTGCTGCCCTCTGGTGGGCCTCCCTGGTGGCTCAAGGGCCGGTGTCCTGGCGACCTCTACTCTGGTGCTTGCCTCTCCCCACCTGGCATCTATGCACTCTTGGGTGGGCCAGGCCCAGGTGATCTGTGTACCCAGAGTACACTGACTTCCCTGGACCTGGCTCAGAGCTATGATCTATGTGTCCCTAACTCTGAGCCAGACTGTCCCTAAAGGCCACTGTCTTTGTAAAGGCAATGCAGTATGGGACAGTAAGTAGTGCCACTGCCCAGGGGTGCTGGTAGTTAGGGAGGGAGAGAGGGAGGGTAGGGAAGTGGGGGAGGAGACACCAGGTAAAATAGCTTTCAGAATTATCTTCCTTTTTTTTTTTTTTGAGACAGAGTCTCTCTCTGTTCCCAGGCTGAAGTGCAGTGGCGTGATCTCAGCTCACTGCAACCTTCACGACTTGGGTTCAAGCAATTCTCCTGCCTCAGCCTCCCAAGTAGCTGGGATTATAGGCATGAGCCACCAGGCCTGACTAATTTTTGTATATTTGGTAGAGACAGGGTCTCACCATGTTGACCAGGCTGGTCTTGAACTCCTGACCTCAAATGATCCACCTGCCTTGGCCTCCCAAAGTCCTGGGATTACAGGCATGAACCACTGCACCTGGCCTTATCCTTTCTTTTATTCGTTGTTTTTATCTTGTGCCAAAAGCAATTCATACTCTTACAGAAACATCAGAAAATAGAAACATGCAAATGAGTGATTCAAACAAATCCCATAATCCCGCCTGGAGACAATTTCTGTTCACACCTGGGGCAAGAACAAAAGGAAAGGGCAACTAGGCCAGGAGCCTGGACTCCAGACCTCATCAACCCTCCCACTGTGTGACCCTGAGCAAGTCCCTTCTTGGAGTCGAACTCATCCATACACAGAATGAGGACTGAATTAAGTACCTACCAGGTTTACTCTTCTGTGATTCTAAGTCAGGGGTCCCAATACCAGATGCCTTTTAAAAATACAGATGTCTGGTTCCCCACTCCCAACCCACTCCCCATCCTAGCAGATTTCTGCTTTCCCAGACAGAGTTCAGGAATCACTCTCTCTCTCTTTCTTCTTCTTCCTTCTTCCTCTTCTTTCTTCTTCTCCTTCTCCTTCTCCTTCTCCTCCTTCTCCTCCTTCTCCTCCTTCTCCTTCTCCTTCTCCTCCTCCTCCTCCTCCTCCTCCTCCTCCTTCTTCTTCTTCTTCTTTCTTCTTCTTCTTCTTCTTCTTCTTTCTTCTTCTTCTTCTTCTTCTTCTTCTTCTTCTTCTTTCTTCTTCTTCTTCTTTCTTCTTCTTCTTCTTTCTTCTTCTTCTTCTTCTTCTTCTTTCTTCTTCTTCTTCTTCCTCCTTCTTCTTCTTCCTTCTTCTTCTTCCTTCTTTCTTCTTCTTCTTCTTTCTTCTTCTCTTTCTGGAGTAAAGGAATCAATTTTTAAAAAATATTTTTTAGTGACCGGGCGCAGTGGCTCACACCTGTAATCCCAGTAGGTGGGTGGATCACCTGAGGTCAGGAATTCAAGACCAGCCTGGGCAACATAGTGAAACCCCACCTCAACTAAAAATACAAAAATTAGCTGGGCATGGCAGCATGTGCCTGAAATCCCAGCTACTTGTGAGGTCGAGGCATGAGAATTGTTTGAACCCGGGAGGCAGAGGTTGAAGTGAGCCAAGACTGTGCCATTGCATTCCAGCCTGGGCCACAGAGCAAGACTCCATTTCAAAAAAAAAAAAATGTTTTTACTTTTCAAGACCAGA
>NW_012114755.1:474612-483284 GCF_000951035.1 Colobus angolensis palliatus
AATCCGTATTTTTAGGACAGGAGGAGTGGCTCATGCCTGTAATCCCAACACTCTGGGAGGCCGAGGCGGCCGGATCACCTGAGGTCAGGAGTTCGGGACTAGCCTGGCCAACATGGTGAAAGCCCATCTCTACTAAAAATACAAAAATTAGCTGGATGTGGTGGTGCACACCTGTAGTCCCAGATACTCGGGAGGCTGAGGCACGAGAATCACTTGAACCTGGGAGGCAGAGGTTGCAGTGAGCTAACGCCACTGCACTCCAGCCTGGGCAACAGAGTGAGATTTGGTCTCAAAAATAAAAGAAATAAGTGTTTTTAAAAGTCTTCTGGGAGTATCGCAATGAATCCCTCCTGGTCAATAAGCATTGATAGATATCTTTCTAGACATTTGTATGTTTGTGCATAATTTTTTTACAAAAATGGAATTATTGTATATATGTTAATATATTAATATTGAGGTATATTTCATACTTTAATTTAAGCAGCCCACTAATCAATTAGGCAGTTCCAACTTTGTACTATTACAAATACTGAAAAACAGTAAAAGTAGGCTAAAAACAAATTACAAATAATTAGGGAAAACCCCTCAAAAGTTCAGGAAAAGGACAAAAATGCCTAAAAACTCTTAAAGTGTTGAAAATTGCTTTATGAAGCATGAAAATGACCAACATTATTAAAAAAAAAAAAACCCCAGCAACTGGGAAATACTCATTTTCAATCAAATCATTGTTTCAATGAAAATGTTGTATTTCACCAGAATGCTTTCAGAAAAAATTGCTTTCAGTCCAATCATATGCCTCTGTGGGAGGCAGCCAGAAAGAGCTTCCTTCCAGCTCCCACGAAGTCCTTGGAAAAGGTTTGGGATCCCCACTGCCAGCAGTTCTAACCGGGAAATAAACATCACACCAACTGCTGTGCATGTACCCAGCAAGGATCTGCCAATTATCTTATGTGCCAGGCTCTGTGCTGGGCACTGGGAATATGAGGCAACCAAGACAGTTTCTGCCATCCTCCCTGGCAGGGGCTCACAGTCCAGTCTGGCAAGGCAGACAGACACATCCACAGGTAATTCCAATACAGGCTGAGATGAGATGAGATGAGAACTGGGAGGCATGGTAAATGGGGAGAGGCAAGTGAAAGCTTCTGCCCTGCCCCTCCAGCAGCCGTGGGACGGTAGAAACACAGCCTCTTCCTCCTCAGCAAAATGTTCTCGTTACTTTTGCTATGAAACAAATTACCCCAAAAACCTAGTGGTTTCAAACAATCATTTGATTATGCTCAAGGATTCTGTAGGTCAAGAATTCAGGGCTAAGTGTAGTGGCTCATGCCTGTAATCCCAGCATTTTGGGAGGCCAAGGCAGGATAACTACTTGACCACAGGAGTTTGAGACCAGCCTGGGCAACATAGGGAGATCCCTGTCTCTATAAAAGAAAAAAAAAAGAATTCAGATAGGGTACTACAGAATGGCTTCTCTACTCCAGAATGT
The DNA here is from genome assembly GCF_000951035.1 of Colobus angolensis palliatus. Classification (NCBI taxonomy): domain Eukaryota; kingdom Metazoa; phylum Chordata; class Mammalia; order Primates; family Cercopithecidae; genus Colobus; species Colobus angolensis. Next base: position 476,099 of record NW_012114755.1, read on the forward strand.
CTGTAGTCTCAGCTGGGAGGACTGAGTGGCTGGGGTGACTCAAAGGCTCTGGAGGTAGGTATCACATGGAGGTATCTTCACTCACGAGCCTGGTGGTTAGTGAGGGCTGTCACATGGGACCTCCACCATAGCGGTTTTCCAAAGCACCCGCACACGGCTGAGGCTTCCTCACAGCATGGAGGCCTCGGAGTGGGCCTGCACAGCAGCTCAGGACCCCAGACACGAGTGTCCCAGGCAACAAGGACTTTTCTGCCCTGGTCTCAGAATTCCTCAAGTGTCACTTCAGCTGAATTCTACTGTTCAAGCCAGCCACAGCCTGCCATGTTGATAGGGAGAGGAATCAGATACCGCATCTTGATTGGAGCAGTAAGGTTCTCAGAAGACAAGTGGGACAGACTTTGTTGTGGTCATTTTTTTTTTTTCCAGAGACAGGGTCCCTCTGTCCCAATCATAGCTCACTGTAGCCTCAAACTCTTGGGTTCAACCAATCCTCTCACCTCAGCCTTCCAAGTTCCGGGAAAAAAAAAAAAAAAAAATCCAGCTAACTTTTTTATTTTTTGTAGAGATGTGAGTCTCACTATGTTGCCCAGGCTGATCTCAAACTCCTGGCCTCTAGAGGTCTTCCTGCTTGGCCTCCCAAGGTGCTGGGATTACAGGCATGAGCCACTGAATGTGGTCATACAATCTACCACACCCGAGGTAGACCCAGGCACACCATTTACTGCCATGAGGGCAGGTCTGAGAGGGGCCCAGCTGGGTGCAATGGAGGTAAGATGGGAAAGAAGCTAAACTCTTCTATCCTTAGGCAATTTCATGTGACCATGGCTTCACTTTCTGCTCCTTCATGATGACTTTTTTTCTTTTTTCCTTTTTTTTTTTTAAGACTGAGTCTCGCAGTGTAGCGCAGGCTGGGGTGCAGTGGCACAATCTCAGCTCACTGCAACTTCCACCTCCTGGGTTCAAGCAAGTCTTGTGCCTCAGCCTTCCAAGGAGCTGGGATTACAGGCTCGCGCCATCACACCTGGCTAATTTTTGTTTTAGTAGAGACAGGGTTTCACCACGTTGGCCAAACTGGTCTTGCACTCCTGACTTCAAGTGATCCGCCCACCTCGGCCTCCCAAAGTGCTGGGATGACAGGAGGGAGCGCCACCCAGCCTCCCTTATGACTTTTCCATCTCACCAGTGTGTCAAATTGTCTGCCTACTTTACCTTTTGTGCCTTAGTTTCTTCTGAATAATGGAGATGCTAATACTATCTACCTCATAGAGTGACCATGAGACAATATGGTAGTCCCCCAATATCCGCAGGGCATATGTCCCAAGGCCCCAGTGGTTACCTGAAACTGTGGACAGTACTGAATCTTTTATATGCTGTGTTTTTTTCTACACATACATACCTATAATAAGGTTTAATTTATAAATTAGGCACAGTAAGAAATTAGCAACAATAACTAATAAAATAGAACAATTATAACAATATACTGTAATAAAAGTTATTTTAAATTTATGAATTATTTCTAGAATTTTCCATTTTATATTTTCAGCCCACTGTTGACCATGGATAAAGGAAACCATGAAAAGGCGGGGAAACTACCATACTTACAAAATACTCACTGCAAGTCCAGGCACAGTGGCTCATGCCTGTAATCCCAACACTTTGGGAGGCCGAGGTGGGCAGATCACCTGAGGTCAGGAGTTCAAGACCAGCCTGACCAACATGGCAAAACCCTGTCTCTACTAAAAATACAAAAATTAGCCAGGTGTGGTGGCAGACACCTATAATCCCAGCTACTCGAAAGGCTGAGGCAGGAGAATCACTTGAACCTGGGAGGTGGAGGTTACAGTGAGCTGAGATCATGCCACTGCACTCCATCCTGGGAGATAGAGCAAGACTCTACCTCCAAAAAAAGAAAAAAAAAAAAAAAGAACGGTCAGGGAACAAAGATGAACTCTGAGCGGCGGTGCGCATTGGAGTTGGCTTGTATGGGCTTGCAAGAGCCAACTTTCAAGCTTTCAGGAATGCTGCAAGCCAGTTAAACACAGGCATTATTTAAAAATCATATGAACTCACAGATAAAGTATATTCAAAACTAGTAAATCCTCAGAACTCACCACTTTCTAATTATTTCACACCATTTAACTATTATTCGTGGTCTCCAAGTCATTTATGTCTGCTATATCTGCAGAGGAGAGATACGATGTAATGGTCTGCTCCTGAGCATCTCATACCAACCCCTGGTTGTAACATCCCATTAGTAACTTGAAATCGGCCATGGTGGGAGTTCCAGAAAGTCTAATGTACAAATAATGAGTTTCGCAAAGAGAACATAGAAAATAGTGGGGAAGAAATTATTAAAAGAATAATTCAAGAAAATTTCCCAGAACTGCAAGATAATTTTCAGACTATAATAGTTCACTCAGTACCTTGCAAAACATGAAAATAATAAAAGCCAAGGTATTTTTGCAAATTTCAGAACACCAAGCGCTAATAAGATGATCCTGAAAGCATTGAGTCAAAAAAGAAAAAAGTTACCAAGTTACAAACAAAAGAGTGGGAATCAGAATAACATCTGACTTCTTGGCAATAGCATTTGGTTTTTGTTTTTAAAGCTATAAACAATAAGCGATGCTAAAAATGTTTAAAGAAAATTATTTCCGGCCAGGCACGGTTGCCCCTGCATGTAATCCCTGCACTTTGGGAGGCCAAGGCAGACAGATCACTTGAGGTCAGGAGGTCGAGGCCAGCCTGGCCAACATGGCGAAACCCCATCTCTACAAAAAGTATACAAAATTAGGCCGGGAGCAGTGGCTCAAGCCTGTAATCCCAGCACTTTGGGAGGCCGAGATAGGCGGATCACGAGGTCAGGAAATCGAGACCATCCTGGCTAACCCGGTGAAACCCTGTCTCTACTAAAAAATACAACAAACTAGCTGGGCGAGGTGGCGGGCGCCTGTAGTCCCAGCTACTCGGGAAGCTGAGGCAGGAGAATGGCGTAAACCCGGGAGGCGGAGCTTGCAGTGAGCTGAGATCCGGCCACTGCACTCCAGCCTGGGTGGCAGAGCAAGACTCCGTCTCAAAAAAAAAAAAAAAAAAAATTAGCCAGGAGTGATGGCGGGCACCTGTAATCCCAGCTACTGGGAGGCTGAGGCAGGAGAATCACTTGAACCTGGGAGGTGGAGGTTGCAGTGAGCCAAGATTGTGCCATTACACTCCAGCCTGGGCAACAAGAAACTCCGTCTCAAAAAAAAAAAGGAGTCAAAATATCCGGTGTTTATTAGCGATTCAAGGGGAGATATAGAATAAGCAGATGCACATCTAAGTCTGCAGTTCAAGGAGGGTCTGCCCTGGAGGTATGAATTTGAGTGTAGTAGCTTTAAAGATGGCATGGAAAACCATAGATTAGATGAAGTTACCAAGAGTTGAGATGAACAGAAAAAAAGTGAGGTCCAAGGACTGAGCCTTTTGTTAGGGACTGCTAGAGGCAGCATTTCCCACATCCTCCAAAAGGGCGCAAACCAAGAAAGAGGAAGACAGAAGATAAGGAAGGAGGAATCTAACACTGGAGACAGACAGAATATTCGGATTGCTGGTGAACAGGGATCCCAAAACTACAGGTCTCAGGGTAAGCTGTCTAAACTGGCACTAGAGGATGAAGCGTCCTGGGAGGGTATCACCAAGGAAAAACAAAGAGTAACCCTGTTTAAATGTACTGAGATTAAACTATGGCTCAAAGTTTGGGGATGAGATAGAAACAGGAACACAGAGCTCTAAGCAGATGGAAAAACAAGGTAATAACTAACATATTTTTTGTAGATATATTTACAGAATTATAACTGGAATCACATCAACTGTATATAAAAGTCATAGAAATGTAAACATAGAATATTGATTGAGCCATAAATGATTACAGAATTATGAAGATGCCAGGAAAGGGGCATAAAAATGTTATTTAGAGCAATTATCCTAGATACACACCCAAAAAATAGAAAACAGGTAGTCAAACAAGTACATGTACACAAATATTCAGAGCAGCACTATTTGAAACAGCCAAAAGGTGGAAACAATCCAAATATCCATCAACTAATAAATGCATAAACTGTGGTACACACACACAGTAAAATACTATTCAGCCACAAAAAGAAATGAAGTACTGACACATGCTATGTTAGTGAGCCTCAAAAACATCATGCTAAGTGAGACTGCCAGGCACAAAAAGTCAGATATTGTATGAATCCACTTATATGAAATATCCAGAAAAGGCAAATCCATAAAAACGGAAAGTGGATTGGTGGCTGCTAGGGGTTGGGGGTGTAAAAAATGGGGATAACTGCTTACTGAGTGTGGGCTTTTTGTTTTTTGAGACACAGGTCTATGTTGCCCAGGCTGCCGTCAAACTCCTGGGCTCAAGCGTTCCTCCCATCTCAGCCTCCCAAAATGCTGGGACTAAGTCAAGAGGAGTGTGGGGTTTTGCTTCAAGGTGATGAAAATGTTTTGGAACTACATTAAGGTGGTGGTTGTACAATATTATGAATAAACAAATGCCACTAAATTGTTCACTTTAAAATGGGGAAATTTGTAATGTGAATTTCACCTCAATTTTTTTAAAAAAGAATGTTACTTAGAAATAAGAAGGTGGGCCGGGTGCGGTGGCTCACGCCTGTAATCCCAGCACTTTGTGAGGCTGAGGCGGGCAGATCACGAGGTCAGGAGTTCAAGAGCATCCTAGCTAACACGGTAAAACCCCATCTCTACTAAAAATACAAAAATTAGCTGGGCATGATGGTGGGTTCCTGTAGTCCCAACTACACGGGAGGCTGAGGCAGGAAAATGGCATTAACCTGGGAGGCAGAGCTTGCAGTAAGGTGAGATCACGCCACTGCACTCCAGCCTGGGCAACACAGGGATACTGTAAGATGGACACCTACCACTTGAAAAGATGATTTTTTCAAGGAAGAAAACAGTTGTTGGAGGAACCTACAAATTCTAGGTGCTCACATGGATAGATAAGGACAAATAATGTGCATATGCTATTTCAATTTGGGTCAATAGATGTTACAAAAAAAAAAAATATGGAAACTTTTTTTTTTTGAGATGGAGTCTCACTGTCACCCAGACTGGAGTGCAGTGATGCCACCTCAGCTCACTGCAACTTCTGCCTCCTGGGTTATAGGCGCCTGCCACTATGCCCAGCTTACTTCTGTATTTTTAGTAATGACAGGGTTTCACCATGTTGGCCAGGCTAGTCTTGAACTCCTGACCTCAGGTGATTCGCCCACCTCAGCCTCCTAAAGTGCTGGGATTACAGGCGTGAGCCACCACGTGCAGCCCTTTTTCTGAATTCTGAAGGATCGTGGCTCTGTAAACAAACACCAGCCAGACATGCAGCTTAAACACGTTAAGTCTTATAACTTTGAACCACTCCCTAGGGTTGTCTGAGATTTTAATCATTCAAGCAGCAATACCCATGTACCCCATTAGGTTAAGAATTAAATTAAAACACAATACCAAAACAAGTTAAATCTTACTTTAACCCACCCAAATATTTTCAAAGGCCAGGAACCCAAGCCCATTTCAAATATTCTTCCTAAACCCCCAACGCTCCGAACTGTGCCTGTTTACTGTCCCCTAGCCTACATTCCTTCATCTTTAACCCTCACTGCAAGATCCAATGTCTCTCCATATCAGATTCCCCTCCCTCCAGTGACACTTTGATGTATTAGGTTAGTGCAAAACTAATTGTGGTTTTTGCATCAAAGTAATGGCAAAAACCGCAATTACTTTTGCCCATATTACTATTTCTGATGCTACCAGTGGTTAACATCTGCCAGGGATCTATCTGCCTTTAACATTAAATGTATCAAAAAAAACTTAGAAACATTTTTGCCATGACACCAAAACAAACACAAAGGCATTATTTCCTAGTGTCTTCCAGTTCTCCATATTTAAGGCAACCACCTATGAGGTTATAAGCTGCTCAACTGGTTTAAGGGGCCAACGAAGGGATGTGATGTACACTATATTACTGCTCCCTGGAATCCTAACATCAATCACCTAAAACACTTCCCCATCAAACAAGATCAACACATATGAACCACTGATATATATACATTTTTCTGCTAGGAAAATAAATATAAAACATGCTTTTAGTTAAACAATCATTTTATTGCTTGAGTACACAGACAAATTTATGCGACCAGGGCAGAGGCTGTAGATGATTCACTGAAAAAGAAAAAAGGGGAAAGAAAGAAAATCAGGATTAATATCGGTCCCTCCATATTCGTTAACAGATAATCTCCCCACTAATGGTGCTATTCTCAAACAGTTAATAAATGCAAACTATATAAAGTGCACCGAACTACTGAATACCTGAACCAACTCATTGCATTGAAGCACAATGAATGAAGATGCTCACTCAGACATCCAAGGAAGAACTGGCCAACAAAAGGAAAAACCTTTCTGGTGGAAACTGCGAATGTCTGGCGATCAATCATCATAGTGAGCAATTCATGCAAAAATTAATTCAAACTCCTGGGAGTAGAGGTATGAAAGGAAAATTTACCTACTAAAGACAAGCAGCCACACCCATTCGATTATGTGCTGCCTGTGGCTGCTTTCCCACTACCAGGCCAGAGCTCAAAGAGCAGTTAACCAAATAGCCCCCAAGGCCGAACATATTCACTACTAGGACTTTTACTATTGGCTGACTCCTATGCTTGATAACAACAACAACAACAACAACAGAGTTGACACTTACTATTTCCAATTGGGAGGGAGGACTCGCTTGGTCTTATAATATCGAGCCAAACGGTGAATCCGGCTCTCTATCAGAATCAGACGGAATTTAGCATCCTTATCCTAAAAATAAAATTTGGCGCAATTCAAGAAAACCACCCAAAATGACCGAACATTATCAAACATTAGTAAGACAATGTAGAGCTACTATGCACTTTCTTTAATGAAAATCTCTTTGGGTAGAATTTGAACTTCAAAGCAACACTACACTAGTTTGTGTACTAAGCCACCTTGGATAATTCAAACCAGATGCATGTACAAGCAGTCCTATTTAGCACCAGATTTTGTTTATTAGCTTACCTTTCTGTTCCTCTCAAGATGCTTTCGAACAGCAACTGCTTTCTTAATTAAATGGTACAGATCTTCAGGAAGATCAGGAGCAAGTCCCTTAGAC
>NW_012114755.1:484054-487043 GCF_000951035.1 Colobus angolensis palliatus
CCTTTCTGTTCCTCTCAAGATGCTTTCGAACAGCAACTGCTTTCTTAATTAAATGGTACAGATCTTCAGGAAGATCAGGAGCAAGTCCCTTAGACTTAAGAATTCTTAAGATTTTATTGCCTGTCACAAAACGTACTTGTGCAACACCATGTGAATCTCTCAGGATCACACCTGAAAAGGGAATCATGTTTTAACTTTCAACACGAAACACTAACTGGATGACGTCGAGGCTCAGAAATCAGGGCATAGTTTCCTATCTGTAAGCTGGAGGTATACTTTTATACATCACAGAAACCAACATGGGAATGCACATAAAGCTCACTCAGACATCCAAGGTAGGTTTACCCAAGACTAAGGAAAACCTTTCTGGTGGAAACTGAGAAATGCTGGAAAACTATCATCACAGTGAGTTTGCTGGAATACAGATGACCAAAGGAATTGGGATTCCACAGCTAACATTTATTGAGAACTCTGGTCATTCTTCTAAAAACTTTACATGTTATTTCTTTTAAACCTCTAATGAGTTCTGATTACTTACAATCTATGACACATTTTCTTTTGGTGTGTCATACCTCCAATTAGACTACAAGCTCCAGGAGTACAGATATTTTGCATCCCCCTTCCCCCCTTTAAGAGGTGGGATCATCAGGTGCTGTGGCTTACGCCTGTAATCCCAGCATTTTGGGAGGCCAAGGCGGTGGGTCACCTGAGGTCAGGAGTCTTGAGACCAGCCTGGCCAACATGGTGAAACCCCGTCTGTTGGTTGTGCTGCCTGTAGTCCCAGCTACTCCGGAGGCAGAGGCAGGAGAACTGCTTGCATGAACCCAGGAGGCAGAGGTTGCAGTGAGCCGAGATCGTGCCACTGCACTCCAGCCTCGGCGACAGAGTGAGAATCCGTCTCAAACAAAAACAAAAACACACAAATTCGCCAGGCCTGGTGGCGGGTGCCTGTAATCCCACCTATTCGGGAGGCTGAGGCAGGAGAATCGCTTGAATCCAGGAGGTGGAGGTTGCAGTGAGCTGAGATGGCGCCACTGCACTCCAGGCTGGGAGACAAGAGCAAGACTCCGTCTCAAAAAAAAAAAAGAGGTGGCGCCTCTCTGTCACCCAGGAGTGCAGTGACTTCATCATAGCTCACTGCAGCCTAGGACTTCTGGGCTCAAGTGATCCTCCCACCTTTGCACCTGTATCTGGGAATATAGGCACACTGCGGCTGGCTTTTTTGGGCGGGGGAGTAGGAGGCTAGTATATTCTCAGGCCCCAGAACCATGTTCAGCACACAGAAGGCAAACATTTGCTGAATGAAACCACTTGCACGAAGTCACACGCAACTGAGATTCAAACCACACCTAACTGTGAAGAACTGTATCAGGCACTCTGCTTAGCCAATTCCAACTCCTCCACTTGAGAGCTGTGTGATTTGGAGCTGGTTAGTATCCAGCTCCACTGTGCCTCTGGATCCTCAACTGTAAACTGGGGGGAAAGCCACGAAGATTTATTTCAAAGTATTGTGGTCAGAATTAAACGAGATCAGTACATGTAAAGTGCTTACAATGATGCCTGTAGTACGGTGCCGAGACCACAGTTTTTGCGATTTTTAAAATAACTTTACCACCTACTAGATCCTACAAGTCACAAGAGGACAGGCGAAAGAGGCTACACAAACACTCACCGATTTGTGAAGGAGTCAGGCCCTTCTTGGCCAGTTTGTAAATCTGCTCCTTCACGTCGTCAGATGTCAACTTCAACCACTGTTATGGAATAGAAAGCAGCCTTAGGATGAGAACCCAGGAATGGCGCCTAAGCACAGCGCCCTCTCCACCGGCAAAACCGCGCTCCTCATACACGCAAGTTCCTCACCCCGGCGTCGCTTCACCTGAGACAAATGCCACCCCCTTCCCCGGATTCTCCCCGGTCCCAGCGCGCTACTTACAGTGGGGACGCTGCGTCGATAGGGCAAAGCCGACTGGGACAGGCCCTTCCTGGGGAGAGAAGCAGTCTCTAAGTGAGGTGGCGGCTCGTGCCTGAGCAGCCCAGAACATCATCCCCTCGGCCCGCTGCCCACATTCCCTCTCTTCCTCCCACACCCGCCCAGCAATCCGGTTCGAGGCCCCGAGCTAACCCGGGAGCATGCATGCGACCCATGATGGCGGCGGTCAGACAGCGAAAGGAGAGCGAGGGCGGAAACGCCGCAGGAAGCCACCCAACACGCAGGAAGTGACCTCACACGTCCACGCTTCCTCGCACGCAGGAGGCGGAGCTATGCTGCGGCGTCACCGCCGTCTGTGTGACTACATCTCCCGAAATGCATTTCAGCGTCGCAAGCGATTCGTCAATCGGCCGGGCCTCATCCCGGCATGCATCGGTCTTTGATCAGCCTTGTAGCCAGAGCGGGAGTTTGAGGCTGATGGCCGCTTGCGTTGAAATTCCCTACCTCGGACTCCGAGATTATAAAGATTCGAATGCTGCGCCGGGGGTGGGCATGGAGCAGGTAGGGCTAGAAGAATCAGCCATACATAGGTGTTTGCTCATTCACCAGTTCCTGGCTTTGCCCTGGAACTAGATACCTCAGAGTCGGCCCTCCCCCTAATAAAATAACAGATACAATAGCATGTGATGAGGACCACACGGGAAGCCATGGCTGCGGCTACCGCCCAGCCGGCGCTTCCATTTCTCATTTCTAAATCCTACTCTTATCTGTCACGGGAGAGTCACTGACGGTGAAGAAACGGTCTGAGGAGTTGAACCACGTTCTTGCGGATGCCTGCCGCCCTCCGCACTCGAATTCCCTTGCGCAGGGCTTTGGGGCGCTGGACTCTCCGGGGAGAAGGGTTAGTTAGGCAGAGGCTTACGGAGCCGTGTTCCCAAGTGAGACAGTTGGTGGGCAGGGAAGAGCCTTGGGAGCAAGATTGCAAAGGCCAAGAGGATGAGGGATAAAATGAAGCATTTGAATTTCCTGGGAAAAAGGAACCGTCAAGGAAATAGCCCC
>NW_012114755.1:487121-489464 GCF_000951035.1 Colobus angolensis palliatus
CTCAGCCTCCTGAGTAGCTGGGATCACAGGCATGCGCCACCACGCCCAGTTAATTTTTTATTTTTAGTAGAGGATGGGTTTTTCCATGTTGGTCAGGCTGGCCTTGAACTCCCGACCTCAGGTGATCCGCCCGCCTCGGCCTTCCAAACTGCTGGGATTACAGGCGTGAGCCACCGCGCCTGGCCGGAAGAAGCTCTTTTAAGACAGACCTAGCCTGGGCAACATGGCAAAACCCCGTCTCGATAAATACAAAATATTAGCCGGGCGTGCTGGCTGCTGCCTTTGGTTCGTTCCAGCTACGAAGGAGGCTGAGGCTGGAGAATCGCTGCAGCCGGGAAGGAGATTGCGGTGAGCCGAGATAGCACCACGGCGCGCCAACCTGGGCAACAGCAACACTCTGTCTAAAAAAAAAAAAAAGAAAAAGACTGACTCAGTGCTGGTACACAACCATGCGTTGAAAGAATGGGCAAATTAAGCAGCTTTGAAAAATTTTTGAATGTTTAAATTTTTTTTATAAGCATAGCTCTAGGAAGGAGGGAGGTCAGTGAAATCAAACTGTCGACAAGTAACTGGCGAGACATTGGGAAAGTAGATACTGAAGCATCCACTCTTTTAACCTGTCACTATTTGAAATAAAGTTAGCAGGGATACTCGCGCGCGGTGGCTCACGCCTGTAATCCCAGCACTTTGGGAGGCGGAGGCGAGCAGATCCCGAGATCAAGAGATTTAGACCATCCTGGCTAACACGGTGAAACCCAGTCTCAACTAAAAATACAAAAAATTAGCCGGGCGTGGTGGCAGGCGCCTGTAGTCCCAGCTACTGGCGTGAACCCGGGAGGCGGAGCTTGCTGTGAGCTGAGATCCGGCCACTGCACTCCAGCCTGGGCGACAGAGCGACTCCCTCTCAAAAAGGAAAAAAATAAAAAATAAACTTATCAGGGATAAAGAGAGAACCCTTTATAAAAACAAAGGGGTCAATTCTCCAAGAAAACACCCCCCAAAAGAAAAGCCATAATCTATCACTATTTGATTAATAACTTTTCCCAAACCATTAGGAATTTTAGTCAAATTCGGTACCTATTTGGGTAATGTTTTTTTCCTAGCAAAGTTTATCAGTAGTCAATATTACGTTTTTAGTTCAGATATGGAATAGGTATCTCAAATTTAATATGACTCCAGTTCCCAAACCTTGCCCCTTTGTTTCAGTTAAACACGATCCTGTTTGCTCAAACTTAATACAAACCTAGGTGTCTCCATTTTTCTCTGATTTCCCTGTCATCCCTGGAATTTGAGAACAGCTTGGCCAACCTAGTGAAACCCCATCTCTACTAAAAATACAAAAATTAGTCAGGCGTGGTGGCCCATGCCTGTAATCCCAGCTATTTGGGAGGCTGAGGCACATAATTGCTTGAACCCAGGAGGGTGGAGGTTGCGGTGAGCTGAGATGGCGCCACTGCACTCCAGCCTGGGCGTGACCCACCGCGCAGGGCCCTATGATTCTATTTTTATGAAATGTCTAGAGACGGAGTTTTGTCATTTTTGCCAGGGTGGTCTCAAACTCCTGACCTCAGGTGATCCACCCGCCTCCCAAAGTGCTGGGATTACAGGTGTGAGCCACCGCGCCCGAACTTTTTTTTTTTTTTTTTTTAAAGGAACAGGGTTCTCACTATTTTGCTCAGGCTGGCCTTGAACTCCTGGGCTGATGCAACCCTCCAGCTTCAACCTTCCAAAGTGCCGGGATTATAGGCAGGAGCCACTGCTCAGCTTCCTAAGCATGTTTTCAGGGCTCATTCATGTTGTAGCATGTATCGGTACTTTTTTCCTTTTTATGACTGAATAAAAGTCCATCGTATGGACTTTTATGTGGGGAAAAGAAAGAGAGATCAGCCTGTTACTGTGTCTATATCGAAGGAAGTAGACATAAGAGACTCCATTTGGCTCTGTATTTGAGATGCTGTTAATCTGTGACACTACCCCCAACCTTGTCCTTGCAAGAGACATGTGCTGTGGTGACTTAAGGTTAAAAGGATTTTGGGCTGTGCAGAATGTGCTTTGTTAAACAAGTGCCTAAAGGCTGCTTGTGGTTAAAGGTCATCACCATTCTCTTAAATCTCAAGAAAGAAAAAAATATTTGTCTCCTGCCCCTCCCTGGGCAATGGAACATCTCCGGGTAATACCCATTGTGTGCCTTGTTTACTGAGTGAGGAGAAAATGCCTTTAGGAATAAGGTGGGGCTTGCTGGAGCAATACTGCTAAAAGGTTTATGGAGATGTTCGCATATGCATCTCAAGGCACAGCATTTTCCTTTAAACTTACTCATGTTACAAGGATTTTTGTTCATAT
>NW_012114755.1:489514-497199 GCF_000951035.1 Colobus angolensis palliatus
AGTAGTAGTGCAAAGAGGCTCCCCTCTTTTTTTATTTTTTGGTATGGGCTGAAGATTAGCATTTCATAAAGAAATAAACTGTATGTAAAATGTATGTGTGTTTGAATGAGTAAAGAAGGCACAAAATGAGTTAAATTAAGAGAAAACATTACCACTTATTCTGAACTCTTAACTGTACAGTATTATAATATATACTTTTAGATATGAATCCAGATTTCTTATAATAGAAGTGACAGGTCATTTTTTAGCTCTATTATTTGTGCTAAAAGACACTGTCACAATAGACTGCAAAAAGGCAGTACATGTTGAGTCTAATTAACGATGACCTCTACTAAGACAGCTTTTGTTTGTCTTTAAATTACAGTGGCTAAGTGATAACTGGTGGAATGGAATTAGGTCTCAAAAGCTTAAGTGAAAATTACTAGCACATTTGCATTTGCAAAGGTACTTACACACTTTGAGGAAATGTTAATGATCTGTGGAAAAAGCAAATGGTGGTGCTTTGATCTGCATATTAATTAACTTATTAAATAGACAACACATTTAACATTAAAAAAAGACATTCATATACCATACTCATGGGTTTAACTACATATGGACCATTAGTGTTAGGCACCAAAAATTTCAAGTTTTTCCCCCACCCTGTCCCACTGATATATTATCAACTTTTCTATTTCTTCCCTGTAGTTATCACCATTTACATTAAACATTTGTGCAGTTCATAAAAATTCTGTTCTGGGCAACTGAATTGGCGATTGTCCTTTTTCTCTTGGTATTCTTTATTGCATATTTTGTCAGTTTTCTCACAGCAACCTGACTGGTACAATTTCTATTACCATTTTTAAAGTATCTGAATTTCTACTCTAACCATGAGAGTTATTATTATATATACGTATATATCCAAATTAACAAAATTGTGTCTGAAATTAGTAACTAATAAAAATAAATCTTACTCTTTTTTCTTTTTTTTCAAGACGGAATTTTGCTCTTGTCACCCAGGCTGAAGTGCAGTGGTGTGATCTCGGCTCAGTGGTGTGATCTCGGCTCACCACAACCTCCGCCTCCTGAGTTCAGGCTATTCTCCTGCCTCAGCCCTCCGAGTAGCTGGGATTACAGTTGCCCGCCACCACCCACGCCTGGCTAATTTTTGTGTGGAGCCGGGGTTTCGCCACGTTGGCCAGGCTGGTCTCAAACTCCTGACCTCAGGTGATCCGCCCACCTTGGCCTCCCAAAATGTTGGGATTACAGGCATGAGCCACCGTGCCCAGCCAAATCTTATTCTTACTGGTTACTGTAGAATAATTTCAATCCTGTCCCTTATGATTCTGAATCCTATTATATAAAGGAAAATAACTTTTCACGTGAATGTAAAATGTTTATACATGTAAGTAAGACAGTTTACAAGACAAACTGGTCTACATAGACAAAGGTCTATATTAAAGTTAAATCTGGACCCTAGAATTCTTGTCATGGGCCTCTTGTGAAGAGTCTGCCCTACTCAGGAATGGGCACATGGGTTAACAATTTTCACTTATTTACTGAGGGAGTGGAGTATAGATGTAGGGAGGTGAAATTACCACTCCTGGGAATAAATGTAGGATTTTAATGGAATGATGGAATTTATTGTACAATCACATTGGTGAGTCTTATTCAGGTATTCGGCTACAAAAACGTAAATGGCTTAACCATTTAAATAACTAATTCATACATCAGAAGTAAAGGATATTTTGTGGGAAAAACATTAGTACATGTACATAATTTCTTGTCTTTAGTAAGCGGAAAGTGAGTGAAACCTATGTACTAATTATTTATCAAACCAGGAAAAAAATCAGAAATGAAGTGCCAGGGAAGCATATAAAGTTAAGGCACCATTATTTACAACATCAGTGATTGGCACTTATTCTGAAAAAGGCTTTAAAGACATGAATAAAAAGCAGTATTATGTTTTTCCCTACTTCTATAAACTACTTAGTAGTTCTTAACATAGCTATCTATTATTTGTGCTTTGTTTTTCAGCTCCATGAATAGCAGCTGGATTTTATGGTAACATCCTGCATTTTTCCTTTACTTTGGTGTTTGTGAACATTACACAGTGGTAAAGGCTATAAAAGGTGCATAACAGGAAAACACATATGCTCTGTCTCCTTATAGAAAACAATGCAAAACAGGTGGCTGAAATGACATAGTACTGTCTCAAAGTCTTTTTCAGGGATTAGTATATATTAAGTTTAGGGTTTGTAGCATTCTGTATAATGACTTTAAAACAGCAATGGCTTCCAAAAATTCAAAAAGGTTAGTTATGTGACTGTTGGTCCAACAGATGTGTTGAAATGCAGCAAGTAAATTTAACTTTATAAATTCTGTCCAAGTATAAAAGTACTATACAAAATTAACAAGTGTGTGTGTGTCTGTGTGTGTGCGCATGTATGCATGCACGTTTATAACTGTTCTTGCTTCCAAAGCTCAGACAGTCACTAGTTTACAAGTATGTTGCTGCAGTCAGCTGATACCATTTAACTGTCTCTTTGCTCAAGTTGAAATCTTTCAAAGGCAGGGTTACTCCACCCAAGAAAAAATTTTCCCGCAGAGATTCTGCACTGAGTACACTTAGTTGAAGTTCTCGCTGTCTTAGGGTTTCTTTGCTATATCCACTGTATACAAGCTACAACAAAGGAAAAAAGAAACAGTAAATCACAAATTAAAGTTTGTTTGGTTTCTTGGAACATTTCAAGTGAAAACATGTGAAAGTATTAGCCAAAGAGTGACTATAATTTTGTAGAGACGGAATTTCATCATGTTGCCCAGGCTGGTCTCAAACTCCTGAGCTCAAGTGATGCACCCACCTCGGCCTCCCAAACTGCTAGAATTACCGGCAGGAGCCACTGCGCCTGGACTTAAAATGTTTTAAAATTTAAAATCTCAAAACAATGGACACAGAGAGGGGAACAACACACACTGGGGCCTGCTGGAGGATGGGATGGGGGGAAGGAAAGCATTAGGAAAAATAGCTAATGCATGCTGGGCTTAGTACCTAGGTGATAGGTTGACAGGTGTGCAAACCACGATGGTACATTTAACTATGTAACAAACCTGCATATCCTGCTCATGTACCTCAGAACTTAAAAATGAAAATAAAAAAAAACTCAATAAACCAAGGTAACTTCTAGAAATTTAACTTACCATTTCATTGAATGTCGGATTCCTCGTTTTTCGTGAAATTTTGGTTTTACGTTTGGATGTTTTGTGGTTGTCTGGAAGTAGGTATGTTTTGACATAAGGATTTGGGTCAGCTCCATCTTCAGTAACCTAAAAAGAAAAGCAGTCCCTTAATAGTAATGCTTCCTACCAAGGTAAGGGTTTCCTCTATAACCATCATTCTTTGTAATCACTCACAAGATCTTTGATGTGCATCACCATGATGAAAAGAGTACCATTTCGGTAAGAGATGGATAATTTCACAGCTCCTCCTATTTGGCCTGCAGTAGGACTGAAGGAACCTGCATCTGAAAATACAAATATTTTCATCTTTATTTATTTGTTGTAGTGGTTCAAGCTGCAGTAAAAGGATTTTGCTGTATTTTCAAGACTGTCACATGTGGGGCAGACAGAAGGGAGGGGAAAAAGGAGTAAACAACCTGGTAGGTCACTGATTTATACTTCTTTAGTAATCACATCTATTAGGAAAGTTATATTTATTCAGAAATAGACTGGCTTAGAAAGAATACTCTCCTCCCATTCTCAGACTACAGCTAGTAAGCCTGCTGTCATTCTACCACATTCATTGAGCAGTTACAGACTTGCAGATCATGAGTTACCAATAAAGAGAAAAAAAATAATCTCACCTGCAGACCTAGCTATTCCTTCAGCTTTCTCATCACGAAGTAAAGGGTGGAAGAAAGTACAAACAAGATCACACTAAGAATAAAGAGAAAACAATTCATTAGTTTAAATATTATGTAACACAAAAGGTATAAGATGTTATTACTTCTCATTTAGTAAGGTTACCTCTGCTACATCCGTTGAAGCATTCATCAAACTCTGTAAGTAACTGTTTAACTCAATTTTCCTTTTGGCTGCTACATCTTTTATGTGTGTTCTTCCTAGAACCATCTTATTAGGAAAGCTACAAAAGAAAAACAAAAACAAGTGGGATTTGAATAAGTACAATATTTCTTTAGAAATACACTTTTTTAATATATACTTAAAGACAAAGTAGTCTTAATCCATTATAAAGTAATATTTTGTGGCCAGGCATGGTAGCTCATGGCCTTTGGGAGGCCAAGGCAGGTGGATCACTTAAGGTCAGGAGTGTGAAACCAGTTTGGCCAACATGATGAAACCCTGTCTCTACTAAAAATACAAAAATTAGCGTGCTGATGTCTACAATCAGATGCCAATAATCCCAGCTACTCGGGAGGCTGAGGCAGAAGAATCACTTGAACCTGGGAAGTGGAAGTTGCAGTGAGCCGAGATTGCTTACACTCCAGCCTGGGTGACAGAGCAAGACTCCATCTCAAAATAAAATAAAATAAGTAATTTTTTGTGATTTCTCTTCAAAGTATTGGAGATGACATCATTTAGTTACCCATTATCCTTTGATGAGCATTGGTTGAAAAGGTATATGTTGATTTCCTGTATTTATTATTAGCTTGGTGCAAAAGTAACTGTGGTTTTTGACATTAAAAGTAATGGCAAAAAACGCAATTGCTTTTGCACCTACCTAATACTTATTTTCTACTATTTCTTCTCAAGTTTAATCACTCAAATATTTTATCCAGATCTGATCCCTAAAAAAAAAAAAAACTCACTACTCAATCAACCATAACTATTATATATACCAGTAAAATCCACAAATAATAACGTAAGGCCTAAGTAAGGTGCTGAAAGGATAATCTTAATTCCACTTATTTTGGTAGCAGTGGAAAAACGAAACTGTACATGGAAACAAACTCTAATACCCACTTCACTTCCTCCTTACTTTTGAAAGCTAGTCTGAAGAAAACATGAACAACTCGACACAGGAAATCTACTGGTCATTGAGCTACATTAAAACTGAAGACTCAGGGTATCCGATACAAAACTAAGATTTTGATTGACAGTCTTGATGGTGTTTGCTTCAGTTATTTATTGTTTTTGAGACGGAGTCTCACTCTGTTGCCCAGGCTGGAGTGCAGTGGCGAGATCTCAGCTCACTGCAAGCTCCACCTCCTGGGTCACGTCATTCTCCTGCCTCAGCCTCCTGAGTAGCTGGCATTACAGGCGCCCACCACCCCCGGCTAATTTTTTGTATTTTTTAGGAGAGATGGTGTTTCATCGTGTTAGCCAGAATGGTCTTGATCTCCTGACCTCGTGATCTGCCCACCTCGGCCTCCCAAAATGCTGGGATTACAGGCTTGAGCCACTGCACATGGCCATGCTTCAGTTTTTTTTATCAGAGGAGCTCAGTATGGCCCATGATAGATTATTTCTGCACTGATTTAGCATAACTTTTTTTTTTTTTTTTTTTTTGAGACAGTCTCGCTTTGTTGCTCAGGCTGGAGTGCAATGGTGCAGTCTCAGCTTACTGCAACCTCTGCCTCCCGGGTTCAAGCGATTCTCCTGCCTCAGCCCCCCAAGTAGCTGGGACTACAGGTGCATGCCACCACACCCAGCTGATTTTCGTATTTTTAGTAGAGATGGGGTTCAGTATGTTGGCCAGTCTGGTCTTGAACTCCTGACTTCGCGATCTGCCTGCCCTCAGCCTCCCAAAGTGCTGGGATTACAGGCGTGAATCACTGCGCCTGGCTTTTTGTTGTTGTTGTTGGAGACAGAGTCTCATTCTTTCGCCCAGGCTGGAATGCAGTGGCATGATCTCGGCTCACTGCCACCTCTGCTTCCCAGGTTCAAACAATTCTCCAGCCTCAGCTTTCTGAGTAGCTGGGATTACAGGCAGGTGCCTGTTATTTTTTAATTTTTTAGTAGAGATGGGGGTTTCACCATATTGGCCAGGTTGGTCTGGAACTCCTGGCCTCGTGATCCGCCCGCCTTGGCCTCCCAAAGTGCTGCAATTATAGGGGTGAGCCACTGCGCCCAGCCCTGATCCACAGTTTTAAGAATCTTAAATAGGATAAATTCAAAGATACCCATACCTAGGAACATCTTAGTTAATACAGATGGAACAAGGTTAGCCCGAAGGTAGTAACTGTTGAAGCTGTGTGATGGATTCACTCATGGAGTTCATTAGGCTGTTATCTAATTTTGTAAATGATTAAAGATTTGCATAATGAAGTTTTTCAAAAGAGTAAGGATGAAATAAAGATCCTTTTTTTCTGACAGAAACTGTCACCCCCAAAGCTAGCTGTAATTGAGTTATTGCTCTTCATTGGTCTCTGGGCCCTTTCACATGTCATCTTAGGGTCAGAGAACCATAGCTTCACACTTATCATTACAGGATGAAGGTACTGCTGCTGCAGGACTACTTAATATCTTAAGTAAAGTACCAAAGGCCAGGGACTATACTCACAGAAGCATTTCCCTTCTGAGAAACAGTGATGGGACTGTATAAAAGTGGTCGCAATCCAGACCTTCAAAGAGTAACACTCAGGCAGGGTGTGATGGCTCCCGCCTGTAAGCCCAGCACTTTGGGAGGCCGAGGTGGGCGGATCACTTGAGGTCAGGAATTCGAGACCAGCCTGGAAAATATGGCAAAACCCTATCTCTACTAAAAATACAAAAATCATCCGGGCTTCGTTGCGCATGTCTGTAGTTCCAGCTACTCAGGAGGCTGAGGCAGGAGAATTGCTTTGACTCAAAAGATGGAGCGTGCAGTGAGCTGAGATGTTGCCACTGCACTCCAGGCATGGGAGACACAGAGTGAGACTCTGTCTCAAAAAAAAAAAAAATGAGTAACACAAGTCAGAATCTCTATTTGAACATTTTTAGGGGCAATTGACAGGTTAGTTCTGAAATTGAGGATTATTAAACCTAATAAACTCCTGGGTGAGATGGAAAGAACATCAAGATTGAGCTCATAGCAAAGTCTGGAACCAAAAATGTTAGTATATACTGTCAACAAGGAAAGAAATGATAGCAGAGTTCTTTTATTCCAGAAATATTTTAATACAATCGTAGTACAGTTATGAAGTCACATTCAATCCACTGAATATATTCAGGGTATTAATAAAAATATTATACATCTTTATTCACTACCTTAATATAAGTATTTGGTTCTTACAGATGAGACTAATTACCATATTCATTCATAAATGCACTGCTAGACAAACAACATGGAAATAAATTTATGGATTATAATAGTGGGGGTTCAGTCCTTTTTGATCTGAAGTCTAAGTTTCAAAAGTGAATGTTTTCTTTTTTAAATGCCACAATATTTGAATTCTAGAAATAGACAACTAATTTAAGGCAAGATATTGAAACTTTTATACAACTTTAATTTGAAAAAAGAAATCAAAGATCATACATGCCTTAACATTTAGATACCTATAGATTCATATAAAGGCAGTAATAAAAATATCAGTGCAAGTTCTACATTGGGTTCCTCAGTAGAGAAAATAATAGGTTCTTTGAGTGAACCATTATCTTCAAATCCCAAAACACTGGCAAGAAGAAATAATTCTTCTGATGCAGGACAACATGTAGCATAATTATTTTTAGTCAATAAAGGTGAGTATAAAATATTGTGATTATAC
>NW_012114755.1:497327-499159 GCF_000951035.1 Colobus angolensis palliatus
CTACTAAAAATACAAAAATTAGCTGGGCATGCTGGCGCATGCCTGTAGTCCCAGCTAGCTACTCAGGAGCTGAGGCATGAGAATTGCTTGAACCTGGGAGGCACGGGTTTCAGGAGCCGAGATCGTGCCATTGCACTCCAGCCTGGGCAACAGAGTGAGACTCTTGTCTCAAAATAAAATAAAATAAAATATAAATAAATAAATAGTTTTTAAAAAAGGCAAAAGGTTTACGGGGGTGGGGGGGAGTGGTGGTGAAGGAAAACTTATTTTGCTGGCTATTTAAACTTTTTTTTTTTGATAGAGTGTCTTGCTCTGTTACCCAGGCTGGAGTACAATGGCACAATATTGGCTCACTGCAACCTCCGCCTCCCGGGTTCAAGCGATTCTCCTGCCTCAGCCTCTCAAGTAGCTGGGACTACAGGCACATGCCACCACATCCAGCTAATTTTCATATTTTTAGTAGAGATGGGGTTTCACCATGTTGGCCAGGCTGCTGTCGAACTCCTGACCTAAGGTATCCACCTGCCTCAGTCTCCTAAAGTGCTGGGATTATAGGCATAAGCCATTGCACCTGGACTTTTATAAAGTTACAATACTTTAAAGAATATAATACTGGTGCCAAGTAGGATCTATCTATAGAAGGCCAGAAACAAATTTGGAGATACATATACATAAACTTAAAGGTAGTAGTATATATTGGGGAAAGAATGGACTATGCAATAAAATGGTGTTAAGATAACTTAATAAACATACAAAAAGATACTAAAATTTATTAACAGAATAGATGAAAATTAAAACAGTAGTAAAACAGCTTTTTAAAGATTATCAATTTGCCAAAAATTTAAAAACTGGCAGTTCTGGAAAGTATTATCTAACAAAAAAGTTAGCACAAGGGTGAAAAGTAACAACTAAAAAGATAATACTTATAGTCTCGAAGGGGAAAAAGCACACTGAAGTTCCTGTTTCTGTTCAAAGACAACGTGTGTGTGTGTTTTGTATCAGAGACTGGAATAGGAACTTTGACTTTTTACTTTATATAATGCTGTATTGATTGAATTTGTACAACAAGCACACTTTACCTTTAAAATGTAAAAAAAAACTGAAGAATGAACAACAAAACCAAATAAATAAAAATTTAAAAATTGAAGAATGAGAAAAAGCAGAATTGCACCATTCTTATAGCCTTGTCTCTAAAAGACAGAATATCACTCCATCCTTATTGTTTGAAGTAAATATAGCAAGAATTAAATACAAAAAAGTTAGGGATGCTTCAAGTACATTTACTTATTTATGGACCATTCATGGAAGAAACAAGCATGAATAGAACAAATGCTTGGAACTTTAGCAGAGTCAGCAAAGGAAGTAGAAAGGACAACAATAATACATGCATGATTGTTTATAAATATTGAAATCAAACTTACATAATGTTTATCTGGGTTGTATTTCTTATGATATGTGAAAACAGAGACTTCCTTGATTCGACCATCTTGTCTAAAGGAGTATGTTTTAGGTGAAAATGAAAGGATGGGCTCATCATTAGAAGGAAGACCAGAAAAACGAAGTTGAGCAAGGTTATGAATGAAGAAGTTAAACTTTGTGGCAATGCTTCCCAAACTTGATTCAATAAGCCTACAAAGTAATCAGAAAATTTGTTAACAGTAAATGAGAACACATAGTAAATTCTTTCAACATAATAAATGACAAAAACCACTTTCATTCCTTTAAAAATATTAAGCAGGCCGGGCGCGGTGGCTCAAGCCTGTAATCCCAGCACTTTGGGAGGCCGAGACGGGCGGATCACGAGGTCAGGAGATCGAGACCATCATGGCTAA
>NW_012114755.1:499209-500525 GCF_000951035.1 Colobus angolensis palliatus
AGTAGCTGGGACTTCAGACATGTGCCACCAGCCCAGCTAATTTTTGTATTTTTTATAGAGATAGGGTTTCACCTTGGTGCCCAGGCCAGTCTCGAACTCCTGGACTCAAGCTATCTCCCCACCTCTGCCTCCTAAAGTGCTGGGATTATAAGTGTGTGAGCCACTATGCGTGGCCACATATGACTTTTTTCAAAACCAAGATACCAAATTACTTGGTTGCTTACTATGGTAGAGACAGCAAAGTTAAAGCTCAACAAAAGTTAGAAGTCTAGAAAATCTCATATTTTAACATCCTGATCATTTATTCATTCAACAAAAACTTAGTTCCTTGTTTATGTCTACTTTTGTATTAGGTCCTTGTGATACAAAGGAAAATAAGCCACACATGGCCGATAATATCTTACTAAGTGTTAACACAAAGCTTTCCACCTACATTTGATAACAAGTTGTTTCCTACAAAAAGGATTAATGTACAAGGATGGATACATACCCTGGTAACTTCCAAAGTGGAAAAATAATACTGAGTTTATTGTGAAGTTCCTGAAATTCGTCAAATGTTCGGAAGACAAATGATGGTTCAATCTGCCCTTCCCTCAAAATTCGGACTACATAAATCTGAAAAGAAATCACACCATAAACACATAAAATTTGTATTTAAAACCTTCTTTCTAGGCCGGGCACGGTGGCTCATGCCTGTAATCCCAGCACTTTGGGAGGCCAAGGTGGGTGGATCAGCTGAGGTCAGGAGTTTGAGACCAGCCTGGCCAACACAGTAAAAGCACGCATCTCTCTACTAAAAATACAAAAATTAGCTGAGCATGGTGGTGCGTGCCTGTAATCCCAGTTACTTGGGAGGCTGAGGCAGGCAAATCGCTTGAACCTAGGAGGCAGAGGTTGCAGTGAACCGAGATGGCACCACTGTACTCTAGCCTGAGCAACAGCGCGAGACTCCGTGTCAAAAAAACAAAAAAAAAACTTCTTTCCTATATTGATCTTAGCTAAAAGACCAAGAAGCAATAAAACCTCCTTTCCTGACAGAAAAGAAATTTATAGCTTAATTGTTATATGTAGTTCAAGTACTTTTATCTTGGTAATATATATGTCAACAATAGGAAAAAGCAAATACAAGTCATTGTATTTATAGCACATCTAACTACATTTTAAGAGTGATCATTGCCGGGCGCGGTGGCTCAAGCCTGTAATCCCAGCACTTTGGGAGGCCGACATGGGCGGATCACGAGGTCAGGAGATCGAGACCATCCTGGCTAACACAGTGAAACCCCGTTTCTACTAAAAAATACAAAAAAACTAGCCGG
>NW_012114755.1:501305-509632 GCF_000951035.1 Colobus angolensis palliatus
AGGGGAGTGGATCACTTGAGGCCAGGAGTTCGAGACCAGCCTGGCCAACATGGCAAAACCCTGTCTCTACTAAAAATAGAAAAATTAGCCAGGTGTGGTGGTATGCGCCTATAATCCCAGCTACTCGAGAGGCTGAGGCAGGAGAATTGCTTGAACCCAAGAGGCAAGAGGTTGCAGTGGGCTGAGATTGCGCCACTGTACTCCAGACTAAGTGGCGGAATGAGATTGTCTCCAAAAAAAAAAAAACTCACAAAGTAATCCAAATTTTAAAAATCCTCTCCTATCGAACAGTAGAATTGTAGAATTCCATGTCAGACTCCTTCAGGTAATCATATTTTCATTCAGTTGGAAAAAGAAGTTTTGACAGGATGGAGAGTTTGGAAAGTAGGTCTGGAAAAAACATTTTAGGCAAGCAAAGGAAACAAGTCTCAGAAACAAGGTTAAGGAAGCTAGAAAGAAGGATATTCAAAAAGAGAAGTGAGAGAATCTCAAACACAGGCTTTTACCCCACTATGGACTGAATGTTTGTGTTCCCTCAAATTCATATGTTGAAGCCCCAACCAACACTGCAACTGTATTTAGAGATAGGACCTTTATGGAAGTAATTAAGGTTAAATGAGGTCATAAACAGTAGAGCCCTAATCCAATAGGAGTGTCCTTCTAAGAAAAGATGAGAGAGCTAGCTCTCCCTACCATGTGAGGACACATTGTGAAGGTGGCCATCTGCAATCTGGCAAGAGAGCCCTCAACAGTAATGTAATCAGCTGGCACCTTGATTTTGGACCTCCTAGACTCCAGAACTGTGAGAAAATAAATATCTGTTGTTTAAGCCACCAGTCTATAGTATTTTGTTATGGAAGTCTGAGCAGGCAGGTGAATACATGCCTGCTTTGTAGTTTTGCCCAGGGGAGCCAATGAATCTCTTTTAAAAAACAAAGCAAAAGAAAACCAATCAATATCTAAATTTTCAGGATTAGTTTGGAAGGCTATACAAAAGTCAGCTTCCTTCAATTCATTTCAACCCAGACTCTTGAGACTAGGGAAGTCCAGCCAATGTTTTATACCTCTTCTCCACTGAGAGGAAGAAGGCAAGAGAAAAAGGAGAGAAGAACATGAGCTCAGGTACCCCTCCCTGCTAAAGTATTGTGATGATGTGGCAGCAGTAGTCAGTAACCAGCCTGATCACCAGACCTTTAGAACATATTTGTCAAGAAGATCTGTTTTTGTTTTTCTTTGTTTTTTTTTGAGACAGAGTTTCGCTTTTGTTGCCCAGGCTAGAGTGCAATGGCGCAATCTCGGCTCACCACAACCTCCATCTCCCAGGTTCAATCGACTCTCCTGCCTCAGTCTCCTGAGTAGCTGGGATTACAGGCATGCACCACTATGCCCAGCTAATTTTGTATTTTTAGTACAGACTAGGTTTCTCCATGTTGGTCAGGATGGTCCTGAACTCCCGACCTCAGGTGATCAGCCTGCTTCGACCTCCCAAAGTGCTGGGATTATAGGTGTGAGCCACTGCGCCTGGCCGCAAGATCTGTTTTTAAAGCAATAACAAATTCAAGTACCAGTCATTGGTATATGTGTTTCAAGTAGTATGTCATATAATAGTTTACTTGGAGTAGTGACCAGGGTTTGCTGGATTAAAAACACCAAAGGTCTCCATGGAAATTGTTAAGACAAAATCCTGAAAAATAGATTAGTACAGATAACATTTTAGAAAGAGACTTTAATTAGCTGGGCTTAGTGGTATGTGCCTGTAGTCCCAGGTATTCAGGAGGCTAAGGCAGGAGAATCGCTTGAACCCAGGAAGCAGAGGTTGCAGTGAACTGAGACTACGTCACTGCACTCTAGCCTGGATGAAACAGCAAGATTCAGTCTCAAAATAAAAAATTAAAAAAGATGGTACATGGCACTGTAGAAAAATGTTTTTATCATTGAAATTACATATTAAATAAACTTTGAGATATTTTGAGAGAAATAAGTATATTTTAAAAAATATTACTGCAAATCCTTTGCATTTATTAGCAAATAAACTTTTGACAGCCTACTATGTGCAATTACTGTGAATCAGAATTTGTTCCTATAAATCAGAATTTTGATAAATAGCATTTGTTTAAACTAAGGTAAAACAAATCAAAGCAAAATTTTATGTTCCTTCTGCAATACACTTAAATATGCTTTACCTAGTAAAGAAAATTGTAGCTTCCGCATCTGTAGTTTGAGGTTGAAGTGCATCTCTAACATATTTCAAATCCTGAATACTTGTAAGTTCTGGTAACCCTGAAGGAATCATCTGTAGAAGAAAACAAAAAGTTCTGTGCATTAAATTTTTTAAAAAATTTGTTCCTCACTCCTTCCTGTGGGCTGCTCAAGTAATCAGAACTAAAGCAAACAAAAACCATTAGTCTTGAGGGATTCATTAGTGTATTGGGGACCTAGGTGATTATCTTACAAATAAGGAAATGGATGCCAAGGAAGTCAAGCAATTTGTTGGTGGTCACAAACCCGGTTTATAGGATTAAACCTGTGAGATCCAGATCTCCTTTTGTCTAGGCTCTTTCTTTGGGGAAGTGGGGAGGAAGGCAGCAGGGTCTCACTCTGTCACCCAGACTAGAGTGCAGTGATGCGATCTTGGCTCACTGCATCCTCTGCCTCCCAGGTTTAAGCAATTCTCATGCCTCAGCCTCCTGAGTAGCTGGATCACAGGTATGCACCACCACGCCCGGCAAACTTTTTTTTTTTTTTTTTGTATTTTTGATAGAGATGGGGTTTCGCCATGTTGGCCAGGCTGGTCTCGAACTCCTGACCTCAAGCAATCTGCCTGCCTTAGCTTCCCAAAGTGCTGGGATTACAGGCATGAGCCACCATGCCCGGCCTAGGCCGCTGTTTTTACTTTTATAGATTTAGGGCATACAAGTACAATTTTGGTACATATATGTATCACATAGTGGTAAAGTCTGGGCTTTTAGTGCATCACTTGAATAGTATACACTGTACCCACTTCTTCTCATCTCCCATCCGCCATCCCCCTTCCTACCCTCCCAAGTCTCCAAGTGTCTATTATTCTACTCTTTATGTCCATGTATACATATCATTTAACTTCCACTTATAAACTTTCTGAGTTATTTCACTTAAGATAATTGTAGCCTTCTGTTTATTACCGTATCAATTTAGTCACAATAATCATAGTGGGTTTGTGTTTTTTACTTTTTACTTAACTATAATATATACCGAGGAAAGTACAGAAATCTTCATTGTACAGCTGAGTTAATGTTCACAATTCATACCCATATTAATACACAAAACATTCATTAGCATCTCAGATGCCTGTCTTGGGGTCCAGTTACTAATACTTTCCATCCCAAGGGGAGCCACTCTACTGACTTATTTTTTGTATTTTATACAAACAGAGTCAGACAGTAGGTCCTCTTGTGTCTGGCTTATTTCACATGGCAGTAAGTTTAAAATATTTGAGCAATAATGTATCTGACATTTGTGACTACAGCAAATTTTATTCCAAAATCACAAAATAATCTTTTTTAGGTATTGAAACATAGATGCATTAATATAAAACTAATTAAGTGCTTAGAAAGAATAGTTACCAGTGAAAGGAGGTTAAGAAAAAGGTTTGTCTGCTTTCTTATCAAGTTGTAGGCCTGACAGCAGAGGTCCACAAACAACTGAAAACGAATGGTGGGCTTTTCACCCCCATTAATGACATATGCCATATCAGAGGTCAGCACAAAAGGAGCCCGATCCCTATTTAAAATGAAAGTACATACAAAATATTATTTACAGAAGATACTCCAATAGTGCTATTACATGATTATTAAACTAAGCTATCTGAGGTACAGCCATTTCTAACTAGGACACTTAATACCACACACTTTTGAATTTCCATAATTCTTTAAAATAACATTTTCAAGAAAGCTATCACATAATAATCTCATTATTTAGAGAGAACTTATGTACGAAATTTCCTTATATATGAAAATAAGGTGATAATTATAAATCCACATACCCAAAGAGAGATCAAACAGTAGTTACAAACATAGAAAACTACTTACTGCTGTTATATACCCACGAAACCATTTCTTCCTAAGAGTTACTGCTAACTAGATAAAAAAATATATATGTACTTTAATTCATTTCAACAAAGTTTAGCCGGGCGTGGTGGCTCAGGCCTGTAATTCCAGCACTTTGGGAGGCTGAGGTGGGTGGATCACAAGGTCAGGAGATCGAGACCATCCTGGCTAACACAGTGAAACCCCATCTCTACTAAAAATACAAAAAAATTAGCTGGGCATGGTGGCAGGCGCCTGTAGTCCCAGCTACTCCTGCAGGCAGGAGAATGGCATGAACCCAGGAGGCGGAGCTTGCAGTGAGCCGAGATCGCGCCACTGCACTCCAGCCTGGGCGACAGAGCAAGACTCTTTCTCAAAGAAAACCAAAAAAACAAAACAACAACAACAACGAAAAAAAAACAACAACAACAAAGTTTATACACACACACATTCTTGTCTACCAGGTAAGGTCACATCTTTGGGCCTTTTTCATCCCCAGTTACGTTCAAATGGAGCCACAAGGCAAAATGCAGAAAGCAAAAGGCAAAGCTTGAGACAAACATTAATTTGTGAAATAAGAAGTGCCTCATTTCTTTGGCAACAGCAATAATAACATTATACCTTTTGAAGCTGCCAAACATCTGTGCATGTCCCAAAAACTTTCCAAAGTCAATGTGAAACATGTGTCCTGTGCTTCGAAGCATTATATTGTCATTGTGTCGATCACAGATGCCTAAAACATAGGTGGCTACACAGCATCCAGCACAGGAATAGATAAAGTTCTCTGAAGCCTATAAAAAACATATACAATTATTTTAGAAAATGGATTATTTTTAAAGGAGGCAGAGTTTATAAGTATTAAAGTAATTTATCACTCTTTTAAAAACACTATTGTAATCCACTCTCTCAATAGCATACAAACTGGGATATAGTAATAAAAGCCAATCTTTTCATATTTCAAAAACAAAAACAGTCTTCTAAGGGTGGTTACTGCCCCTTCGCTAGCTTTTCTCTTTTAAAAGTCTAGGATCCCTACCAGTCCCTACTTAGGTACATGCTGCCTTCGAACAGCTTTTAAGCGTCATGTTTGTGGAATCCTGCACCTCACTGACGCTGCTGCTTAGAATCGGGGAGGTGCAGGATTCCACAAACATGATGGATAGAAGATTTTTGCTTTTTTTCCTCTGCCTGCAGGGAAGACATGTGTAGGGAAAATCAGCTTATATCTGAAAACATCCAAGAATACAAGTAATGTGTTTGTTTCCCATGTGGTGATTTCCTGTGTGTCATCTTAAGTACTCCCTCTCCTGGGGATTATTAAAATTACTAATATAATATCACATAGAAGGATACAGCAAGACACACACAATGAGGTTTCTCTTTAATATAAAGAATGTGTATTTAGCTTATTTATACAAAATAATGTATTTCTGAGTGGTACATTCATTTGGCCTGACTTGCCCATGTAGTTAATTTCCCAGAAATCATTACCAATGATGATAACAGCAAATGTTTATACAGCATTTAGCACAAACCAGGCACTTCTCTGTGTGTATGTGTATATATGTATGTGTGTGTATATACATTAACATATTTAGAAGAATCTCACATCAATCAATGACTTCGGTACTATCATTATAACTATTGTACAGATGGAAAACTGAAACAGAGAGGTTGTTTGCCCAAGATTATTAAGTAGCAGAGTGAGGATTCAAATCCAGGCAATATGACTTCACTAAGTTACATTCCCTCTTACTAATTAAATCACATTAAAAAGCCAAATTCATAAAAGATGCTTAATGTATGCTACTTGGCAATTATTTCCTTACCAGGAATCACAAAAGGGCCAACATTACTAAAACAAGTACTGGCTTCTGCTGCACTGCTTTTTTTCCCCAGACCACAAAGAAGTATGAAAAGGGAGTGATCTCACAGTTTAAAAGATCTAACAAAGGTCAAAATTCCCCTGCATTAGCTTTGTAGGTCAACAGATGGCACGTGTATGTCTATAAAGGTGATCCATTAATGAAACATAAAATAGGCAGCTTCATGACATTAAAACGGGAGTCTTCCTACATCATCACTCAGTTTTCTTGGGTCTTCCTTAGGCCAAGTTAGGATCATTAGAGGGCTTATGTCCTGAAAAATTGCCCTTTCCTCATATGTAATTCTAAATAATAGCAAAACAGAAAATTGATGTTTCCAATAATAAGAGCTATCAATTATACAACTTTCATTATGCAGTGCTTCATATACATTAAGTCATTTAATTTTCACAAAAATCTCAATGCTTATGTTTACAGTCATAGTATAGGCTATAATACCATAATATATACAATACTTTATAGCAGAGGTCACTGAGGCACAAAGATGGTAAATAATTTGCATAGGTTGGGTGCGGTGGCTCATGCCTGTAATCCCAGCACTTTGGGAGGCCAAGGGGAGTGGATCACTTGAGGCCAGGAGTTCGAGACCAGCCTGGCCAACATGGCAAAACCCTGTCTCTACTAAAAATAGAAAAATTAGCCAGGTGTGGTGGTATGCGCCTATAATCCCAGCTACTCGAGAGGCTGAGGCAGGAGAATTGCTTGAACCCAAGAGGCAAGAGGTTGCAGTGGGCTGAGATTGCGCCACTGTACTCCAGACTAAGTGGCGGAATGAGATTGTCTCCAAAAAAAAAAAAACTCACAAAGTAATCCAAATTTTAAAAATCCTCTCCTATCGAACAGTAGAATTGTAGAATTCCATGTCAGACTCCTTCAGGTAATCATATTTTCATTCAGTTGGAAAAAGAAGTTTTGACAGGATGGAGAGTTTGGAAAGTAGGTCTGGAAAAAACATTTTAGGCAAGCAAAGGAAACAAGTCTCAGAAACAAGGTTAAGGAAGCTAGAAAGAAGGATATTCAAAAAGAGAAGTGAGAGAATCTCAAACACAGGCTTTTACCCCACTATGGACTGAATGTTTGTGTTCCCTCAAATTCATATGTTGAAGCCCCAACCAACACTGCAACTGTATTTAGAGATAGGACCTTTATGGAAGTAATTAAGGTTAAATGAGGTCATAAACAGTAGAGCCCTAATCCAATAGGAGTGTCCTTCTAAGAAAAGATGAGAGAGCTAGCTCTCCCTACCATGTGAGGACACATTGTGAAGGTGGCCATCTGCAATCTGGCAAGAGAGCCCTCAACAGTAATGTAATCAGCTGGCACCTTGATTTTGGACCTCCTAGACTCCAGAACTGTGAGAAAATAAATATCTGTTGTTTAAGCCACCAGTCTATAGTATTTTGTTATGGAAGTCTGAGCAGGCAGGTGAATACATGCCTGCTTTGTAGTTTTGCCCAGGGGAGCCAATGAATCTCTTTTAAAAAACAAAGCAAAAGAAAACCAATCAATATCTAAATTTTCAGGATTAGTTTGGAAGGCTATACAAAAGTCAGCTTCCTTCAATTCATTTCAACCCAGACTCTTGAGACTAGGGAAGTCCAGCCAATGTTTTATACCTCTTCTCCACTGAGAGGAAGAAGGCAAGAGAAAAAGGAGAGAAGAACATGAGCTCAGGTACCCCTCCCTGCTAAAGTATTGTGATGATGTGGCAGCAGTAGTCAGTAACCAGCCTGATCACCAGACCTTTAGAACATATTTGTCAAGAAGATCTGTTTTTGTTTTTCTTTGTTTTTTTTTGAGACAGAGTTTCGCTTTTGTTGCCCAGGCTAGAGTGCAATGGCGCAATCTCGGCTCACCACAACCTCCATCTCCCAGGTTCAATCGACTCTCCTGCCTCAGTCTCCTGAGTAGCTGGGATTACAGGCATGCACCACTATGCCCAGCTAATTTTGTATTTTTAGTACAGACTAGGTTTCTCCATGTTGGTCAGGATGGTCCTGAACTCCCGACCTCAGGTGATCAGCCTGCTTCGACCTCCCAAAGTGCTGGGATTATAGGTGTGAGCCACTGCGCCTGGCCGCAAGATCTGTTTTTAAAGCAATAACAAATTCAAGTACCAGTCATTGGTATATGTGTTTCAAGTAGTATGTCATATAATAGTTTACTTGGAGTAGTGACCAGGGTTTGCTGGATTAAAAACACCAAAGGTCTCCATGGAAATTGTTAAGACAAAATCCTGAAAAATAGATTAGTACAGATAACATTTTAGAAAGAGACTTTAATTAGCTGGGCTTAGTGGTATGTGCCTGTAGTCCCAGGTATTCAGGAGGCTAAGGCAGGAGAATCGCTTGAACCCAGGAAGCAGAGGTTGCAGTGA
>NW_012114755.1:514832-522147 GCF_000951035.1 Colobus angolensis palliatus
AGCCACTGTGCCCGGCCTCTGCTATGTGAATTCTAAAAGAGCTGTAACACTCAAAAATCAGGTTTTAAAATGAACTCAACAAATAGGAAAGTAGTGTATCAAATACAACAAAGTTAATAGCTAACATCCTACACATGGTTCTAAGATACAAAAATGTACAAGTACATAGCTGGGCACAGTGGTGCATGCCTACATTCCCTGCTACTTGGGAGGCTGAGGTGGTAGGACTGCTTGAGCCTAGTTCGAGGCCGGCCTGGACAACATAGTGAGACCCCTGTCTTTATGAAAAAATTTAAAAAATTAGCTGGGTGTGGTGGCATGTCACAGGTGCATGCCATCATATCCAGCTAATTTTGGGAGGCTGAGGCAAGTGGATTTCTTGAGCCCAGGAGTTTGAGGCTGCAGTGAGCTATGATCACACCACTGCACTCCAGCCTGGACGACAAAGTGAGACTCGATCTCAAAAAGTAAATAAATAAATAAATAATACCAATAATAATTTGCATAAGGCCCTGCTGCTGCTCAGTGACTTGGGATCTGAAGTCAAACCCAGAGAGTTTGGCCCCTAATTTATGTTCTTAAATACCACATGATGCAGCCCGTTTTACTCATTTCCCTAACTTCTTCCAAGATCTTCGGGAAATATAACATTCTGGGTTAGAAAAATGCCTCTGTTTTGCTGGCCTCTAAGTATGTGTTTAGAATTTTTTGGGGGCGTAATTTAGCATTGGTTTCACTCAGATTCCTGCCATTAAATGCATTCTGTTTTACATTCTTTCCTATACTTAGAAAAAGATGCTCTTTTCCTGACTTAATGATGACTTAGTCACCAGAGCTGGAAAATGAAAGCACTTAAAACCTTTGTAATACATTTTTGACAAAGCTTTTTGAAATGAGGAGACATGCTAATTACCTTTTCATATTCTTCTTCAGAGGGATTGTATTTCCTTAGCCACTCTGCAAGCGGTTTATCTTTAAAGGATCCTGTCACACCATATTCCACTTGGATTTTCCTGAGGGTATCGGAAGCAGGAACCAGCTCCACCATGCCTTTAACGATAAAATATTAAGCTATGTAAAACTGTCTCCCCAAAGTAAGCCTTTAAACATTTTTTTAAATTATTACTTTTTAAATTTTACTTTAAGTTCTGGGATACACGTGCATAATGTGCAGGTTTGTTACATAGGTATACATGTGCCATGGTGGTTTGCTACACCTATCAACCCGTCACCTAGGTTTTAAGCCCCGCATACATTAGGTATTTGTCCTCCCTCCCCTTGCCTCCCACCTGCCAACGGGCCCCGGTGTGCGATGTTCCCCTCCCTGTGTCCACGTATTCTCATTGTTCAACTCCCACATGAGTGGGAACATGAGGTGTTTGGTTTTCTGTTCCTGTGTTAGTTTGCTAAGAATGATGGCTTCCAGCTTCATTCACGACCCTGCAAAGGACATGAACTCATTCTCTTTTATGGCTGCATGCCTTTTAAAAAGTTAGTTTTCAATCTTTGACATAAGAAACCAGCTAGCAATTGTTACTTTCAAAAAAATTCAAGTCTGGCTGGGTGCAGTGATTCACGCCTGCAATCCCAGCACTCTGGGACGCCGAGGCAGGTGGATCGCTTGAGGTCAGGAGTTTGAGACCAGCCTGGCCAACATAGCAAAACCCCACCACTATTAAAAATACAAACATTAACCAGGCATGGTGACACAAACCTGCAGTCCCAGCTACTTGGGAGGCTGATGCATGAGAATTACTTGAACCCAGGAGGCAGAGGTTGCAGTGAGTCAAGATGACACCACTGCACTCCAGCCTGGGCGACAGCAAGACCCTGTTGTCCAAAAAAAAAAAAAATCAAGTCTGGCCACCAATCAAAATTATTCTTTTTTTTTTTTTTTTTGAGAAGGAGTCTCGCTCTGTCGCCCAGGCTGGAGTGCAGTGGCCGGATCTCAGCTCACTGCAAGCTCCGCCTCCCGGGTTCACGCCATTCTCCTGCCTCAGCCTCCCAAGTGGCTGGGATTACAAGCGCCCGCCACCTCGCCCGGCTAGTTTTTTTGTATTTTTTAGTAGAGACAGGGTTTCACCGTGTTCGCCAGGATGGTCTCGATCTCCTGACCTCGTGATCCGCCCGTCTCGGCCTCCCAAAGTGCTGGGATTACAGGCGTGAGCCACCGCGCCCGGCCAAAATTATTCTTTATTTTCAAAAGTATCTAACATGTAAACATCAATTTTGACTATCTGAGACTCTCTAGTCTGTATATCCATGTACTAATCCCTTATTCTTTATTTTCAAAAGTATCTAACATGTCACCATCAATTTTGACTATTTCAGACTCTCTAGTCTATACATCCATGTACTAATCCCCAAAGGAAAACTAGCTGAGATCACAGGTGCCCAACACCATGCCCAGTTAATTTTTGTATTTTTTTTTTTTTTTTAGTTGAGATGGGGTTTCACCATGTTGGCCAGGCTGGTCTTGAACTCCCAACCTTCAGTGATCTGCCTGTCTTGGCTTCCTAAAGTGCTGGGATTACAGGCATGAGCCACCGTGCCCAGCGAGGAAAACTATTTTAATTACAAACAAGAAGACACTGACCTAGCTGGTCAAGTTACATATAAGATACACACTGTCCCACTTCAGCACAAAAAAATTTCTTTAATCATATATTTGGGCAAGATAAGAATCTTCCAGAATACACTAGCACTTTCAAAGGAAGAACAGATGAAGACTGACCTTGTGATATGATTAAATCTCAAGTATATGTTTTGGCCTCCTAATTGAAATATAAATGCCTGGATGAACAAATTGTTTTTTATTTTCTCTCTGACTCCTTTAAAACAAGTATCTGCCGGGTGCGGTGGCTTATGCCTGTAATCCCAGCACTTTGGGAGGCTGAGGCAGGCGGATCATGAGGTCAGGAGACTCAGACCATCCTGGCTAACACAGTGAAACCCCAACTCTACTAAAAGTACAAAAAATTAGCCGGGCATGGTGGCAGGCGCCTGTAGTCCCACCTACTCAGGAGGCTAAGGCAGGAGAATGGCGTGAACCCAGGAGGCAGAGCTTGCAGTGAGCTGAGATCACGCCACTGCACTCCAGCCTGGGCAGCAGTACAAGGCTCCGTCTCAAAAAATAAAAAAAAAAAAAAGCAAACAAGTATCAAACAAATAAATTATGTGATATTTACACAAAAGAAAACAGTAAGGGAGGAATTAAGTGCTTTGATAGAAAGATCTCAAAAATAATGTTAAAGACAAAATCCAGATGGAGAACTGTACTTTTGCGTTTGAAAAGATGGTTGTGCATATTAGAATATACACAAAACATTTCCAGAAGGCTACACAAGTAGTTATATCATGGAAAGAGGGTACCTAGAGTTGAGGATGAAGGTATGAGAGAAAATGAACACTTTTCAATTTATTCTGTTATACACTACCTGGATATTCTACTATATGCAAATATTATTTATACAATTAAAAAATTAATTGATATATTTTTAAAATGAAGGAGATGCATTTGTGTTAAAATAAAATACATGAAAACAGAACTCTGCTTTGGACAAAGGATTGTAGGAAACAGAAGTTGACCAAGGCTGCCAGGGTACCCGGAGAGAAAGTATGGGGGGCCAGATTCTAATTCTAGTAGTCTAGTTACATATGGCAGAATGAATTCATCTGGTTCCTTTTTTTCTGGTTGTTTTCTGAGACGGAGTCTCACTCTGTTTTCCAGGCTGGAGTGCGGTGGCGCCACCTGGGCTCACTGCAACCTCTGCCTCCCAGGTTCAAGTGATTCTCGTGCCTTAGCCTCCCAGCAGCCAGGACTACAGACGTGCACCACCACGCCTGGCTAATTTTTTGTATTTTTAGTAGAGGTGGGGTTTCACCATGTTGGCTAGGCTGGTCTCAAACTTATAGCCTCAAGGGATCCACCTGCCTCGACCTCCCAAAGTGCTGGGATTACAGGCGTGAGCCACTGTGCCCGGCCTCTGCTATGTGAATTCTAAAAGAGCTGTAACACTCAAAAATCAGGTTTTAAAATGAACTCAACAAATAGGAAAGTAGTGTATCAAATACAACAAAGTTAATAGCTAACATCCTACACATGGTTCTAAGATACAAAAATGTACAAGTACATAGCTGGGCACAGTGGTGCATGCCTACATTCCCTGCTACTTGGGAGGCTGAGGTGGTAGGACTGCTTGAGCCTAGTTCGAGGCCGGCCTGGACAACATAGTGAGACCCCTGTCTTTATGAAAAAATTTAAAAAATTAGCTGGGTGTGGTGGCATGTCACAGGTGCATGCCATCATATCCAGCTAATTTTGGGAGGCTGAGGCAAGTGGATTTCTTGAGCCCAGGAGTTTGAGGCTGCAGTGAGCTATGATCACACCACTGCACTCCAGCCTGGGTGACAGACAAAGATCCCATCTCTGAAAAAAGAAAGAAAAGAAAAAGAAAATGTACAAGTTACAGGATGGCCAAGACATGGCTTAGCAGGAGCTGGTATGATGATGACTTACTAATTTTATTTACGAATAGTTTCACATGTGTGACACTATGGTCACCCTTTTGTATTCTACAAAATCCAGGTGCCATTCTTAGAGACAACAGATTACCTGAATCATTTGCAAGGAGAAAAATAAGGTGATAAGGTAATGTGATCTTTCATAAATGGCTGAAGAATTGGGAATTCAGAATCTGAGGCCACAAAACTGTTAAGGGTGAAGAAGGATTTAACTTAATTATATGATAGTCTCTGAACAGAACTGTAACCAATGGGTAAAAGACACCAGGACTCAGTCGCCATTAATCACCTGAATATGAAAAAGAAATCTATAGCTATCAGGGCTGCACAGGATAGAATGAACTGCCTTGAAATGCAGTGAATTCCCCTTCATTATAGGCATTTAAGCATACGTTGAATGGCAAATATTGGAAGGATGATTATCTTTCAGGTGACTTCCTAGTGTCTATGCATAGAATTTGTGAAGTGTTTCTCATTTCCACCAACAGCAGATGGTCTTTCCTTTAAAACCTGACAGTATTGCCTTTACAACTTTTAGAGCTTTCAGCTTATTAAAGCATACTCTGATTACTTGTATGTATTATTGCTTCCTTCTAAAATATAAGTACCACATATTCTTACCATTTTATAGATGGTAAACAATAAACATTTGTTGAATAAGAATAATGATAGCTGCCAATAATGATGGCATATCAGATATTAGGATGTTTTACATTCATTATTTCAAAATGGTTCAATAAATAATAAGATAGAAATCTGCTATTAGTAGAAAAGAACTTTGTATGATTTTATTTTACAAAAATGAAATCAAAGTTGATTTAACTTAGATAAGGCCTTATTTATTTATTTGGTTTTGAGACAAGGTCTCACTGTGTTACCCGGGTTGGAGTGCAGTAGCATGATTACGGTTCACTGAAGCCTTAACCTCCCAGGCTCAAGTAATCCTTTCACCCCATCCTCCAGAGTAGCTGAGACTATTTATTTCTTTTTGTAGAGACAGGATCTCCTTGTGTTGCCCAGGCTGATCTCAAACTCCTTGACTCAAGTGATCCTCCTGCCCTTGGCCTCCTAAAATGCTGGGATTACAGGTGAGAACCACTGCACCCAGAGATATGGCATTATTTTTAAGTTTAAAAGCTAAAGACCATAAAATCCTCACTGGGTCAATTAATGGACACCTTTGACTACTGCAAAGCATTTATTTAGGCTACACTAAGTTTAAAAAAATTTTTTTTTAAATTTATTTTGAGATAGAGTCTTAGTCTGTCACCGAGGCTGGAGTACAGTGACACAATCTTGGCTCACTGCAGTCTCCGCCTCCCATGTTCAAGCTATTCTCCCATCTCAGCCTCCCGAGCAGCTGGGATTACAGGGGCACACCACCACACCTGGCTAATTTTTGCATTTTTAGTAGAAATAGGATTTCATCATGTTGCCCAGGCTGGTCTCAAACTCCTGGCCTCATGTGATCCACCCACCTCGGCCTCCCAAAGTGCTAGGATTACAGGCATGAGCCACTATGCTCAGCCACTAAGTTATTTTTAAAAGAGACTTAATTATGAGCAACAATCAATAAAGTAACACTGGATTAAAATAAGAAACAACTGTGATATCAGGGTATCTGCATCAGAACCTTTAGGGCAGGTACACTTTAAGCTAAGTTCAAGGAAAAATATAAGACATCAAGACACAGCTAATAAACTTACCTCGATCTCTGCCAGTTGAGAGACATTTGAAAATTACCATCCTCAGATCCAGTCCTTCTTTAAGCCAGATCTTATCCATAATCTTTATCATCTGTAAAGCTAACATATCTTGCCGAAGATCTTCACCAACCTTGATATCAAGGAAACAAAACTTGTACATCTCCAAAAGACTTAACAGATTACATACTATGAAAGCTGTAATCCCAGCACTTTGGGAGGCCAAAGTGGGCAGACCACCTGAGGTCAGGAGTTCGAGATCAGCCTGGCCGACGCGATGGAAACTCCGCCTCTACTAAAAACACAAAAATTAGGTGGGCATGGTTGCACACACCCATGAGATGAACAGAACTGCCTTTTTACCATTCTGCAGCATTCTAGGGAAAGATACTTAACCTCTTCATATCTCAGTTCCCTGAACAGTATACTTTAAAAGTTTCAGTTTTATGGTATGTGAATTATACTGAATTATTTATTTATTTATTTGTTTGTTTGTTTATTTATTTGTTTGTTTATTTATTTATTTATTATTTATTGAGACTGAGTCTTGCTCTTTCACCCAGGCTGGAGTGCAGAGGGGTGATCTCGGCTCACTGCAACCTCCGCCTCCTAGGTTCAACTGATTCTCCTGCCTCAGCCTCCTGAGTAGCTGGGATTATAGGTGCCTGCCACCATGCCTGGCTAATTTTTGTATTTTTAGTAGAGATGGGAGTTCACAATGTTGGCCAGGCTGGTCTCGAACTTCTGACCTCAGGTGATCTGCCCACCTCGGCCTCCTAAAGTGCTGGGATTATAGGCGTAAACCACTGCACCTGGCCTATATTCAGTTTTCTAAAAAGGCAACATGGAGAATCTGTGGGATAATGAAATGCTCTATATTTTGACTGTATCAGTGCCAATATCCTGATTGTGATACTGCACTACAGTTATACCAGATGTTACTATGAGGAAGAGTACACAGGATTCCTCTGTACAGTTTGTTACAATTGCCTATGAATCTATAATTATCTCAAAATGAAAAGTTTACTTAAAAAAATTAACCCTCCCAGGCTCAAGCCTGTAATCCCAGCACTTTGGGAGGCCGAGAC
>NW_012114755.1:523287-526408 GCF_000951035.1 Colobus angolensis palliatus
TTTGAGACCAGCCTGGCCAACATGGTGAAACCCCGTCTCTACTAAAATATACAAAAATTAGCCGGGCATGGTGGCAGGTGCCTGTAATCTCAGCTACTTGGGAGGCTGAGGCAGGAGAATCACTTGAACCCAAGATGTGGAGGTTGCAGTAAACCAAGATTGCGCCACTGCACTCCAGCCTGAGTGTCAGAGCAAGACTGTGTAAAAATAAATAAATAAAAGAATTTAAAAATATATTAAATAAAATCACCTTTGCAATTTTGGGAAAGTAATTTGATAAAAAAATTTCTAAACTGCCATTAAAAAATAGTAACATTATTTGCTCACCTTAAACATGACATTAATTTCTTCTCCCATAGGGTCAGCATTCACCATTGTGACTTTTAGGGGGACAGCATTAGAACTGAAGAAGGAACACGACTGCAAATACAACATGTTAAGCATTAGAAAGATAAATAAAAATGGATTTAGTTTTTTTTTTTTGTCCTATGCATTTCCCCTTTCACTTCTTCCTTTGTGTCTTCTTTTTAGATTTATTTTTTATTTTTATTTCTGTTAGAGACAGCGTTTTGCTTTGTTACCCAGGCTGGAATGCAGTGATGCAACCATAGCTTTCGCAACCTCTAACTCCTGGGCTCAAGCTATCCTCCTGCCTCAGCCTCCTGAGTAGATGGGACTACAGGCCCAGCTAAACACTTCTTCCTTTGAATTGCAGCAATTGAAGTAACACATGAGAATTGCTTTTTCATTTTTTTGAGATAGAGTTTGCTCTTGCTGCCTGGACTGGAGTGCAGTGGTGCAATCTCAGCTCACTGCCTCCCAGGTTCAAGGTTGAACCTCTGCCTCCCGGCTTCAAGCAATTCGTCTGCCTCAGCCTCCCGAGTAGCTGGGATTACAGGTGCCCGCCAGTACGCCCAGCTAATTTAGAATTGCTTTTCTAGACTCTCTGGAAGATAACAAATATGTAAAAATACTTTTTGAAACTTAAACATAGCATATCTGACTAAAACATCTTCTCGCTAGGCAGAGAAGCAAAAACTTGAGACACAAACTTTTAAAGTTTGAGCTTTGTAAATGTCTTAATCCATCAACAGAACACAACATCTTGTGATATCCTTTTCCTTCTTCTAAATCACTGTGATCTTAGATGAGACCTCCATTCTTCTGTTTATGGTACTATTTTAATTAATTAGCCATGGAAGTATTCATAAAAACTAAAAATTTTATTAGCAATGATCAAATCTTACTTTTAAAATGAAACTGACTAAAAAGCTAATTTTAAGACAGTGAGACTGGCCGGGCATGGTGGCTCATGCCTGTAATCCCAGCACTTTGGAGGCCAAGGCCGGTGGATCACCTAAGGTCAGGAGTTCAAGACCAGCCTGGCCAACATGGCAAAAATCTGTCTCTACTAAACATAGAAAAATTAGCCAGGCATGGTGGCAGGTACCTGTAATCCCAGCTACTCGGGAGGCTGGGGCAGCAGAATCGTTTGAACCTGGGAGGCGGAGGTTGCAGTGAGCCGAGATCGCGCCACTGCATTCCAGCCTGGGTGACACAGCAAGACTCTGTCTCAAAAAAATAAAAAGGCCGGGCATGGTGGCTCACGCCTGTAATCTCAGCCCTTTGGGAGGCCAAGGCAGGCGAATCACAAGGTCAAGAAAGTGAACCCTCGTCTCTACTAAAAATACAAAAATTAGGTGGGCATGGTGGCGTGTGCCTGTGGTCCCAGCTACTCAGGAGGCTGAGGCAGCAGAATTGCTTGAACCCGGGAGGTGGAGGCTGCAGTGAGCCGAGATCGCACTAGTGCACTCCAGCTTGGGCAACAGAGTGAGACATTGTCTCAACAACAACAACAACAACAACAAAAAAGACGGTGAGACCAATTTAAAAAAATGAAGCCCAAGGCAGTAAATAATTTTATACTTTTTTTTTTTTTTTCCAGGAATGGTGGTTAGGTAAAAAATATGCTAAGATAAATATGGATCCTAATCACAACCATCCATGCTTATAACCAACCTATGCAGGTTTTACCTTCGTTTGCCTTAAGCATACCTGCCCATTTGCCTTCTTCCTATTATTTTCAAATGTAATATGAACTTTTAAGTATTGTATGTGTCACCTTAATATTTAATTCTTTTGCCACTAGACTTGGCTTGAGAGGGAGACGGCATTTATTTTTCTGAAAAAAGGACTGTACTCGTTCCATACTTCTTTGGAGAACAATCTATAGAAAGAGATGTGATACTGTAAGTACATAATGCAAATAAAGATCTATTTTTCAGACAAGTTATGCTGTGGATACAATTCATAAAATGCCCAGTTGTCAAATGGTCAAAAAAAGGTTGTTACTAAAGAGAGTTAATTTTTACTATAAAACTAGAATGGCCAAAGGCTATAAATATAGCGAGCAAAGGTACATTTGGCCAACCAATGTATACAAAAATGTTAAAGCTCACTAATAGTCAAAGAAATAGAAACCAAACAAAAATGAGCGCAATTTTTCACCTATCAAATGAAAATTTAAAACAACATCCTGTGTTAGAAAACAATTTCATAATTTATTGGTAGGGAGAGAGGTGTACACAGGTGTAGCTTCTTTTGTAGAGCAATGTAACAAGTATTATAACTAAAAATATATGTTGCTCTTGACTCAGCTATTTCACCTGTAGGAATTTTCTGAAAGAAATACTAGCAAAGAAGTAAAAATGCACACACCAACCAAAGTTCATTGCAGTATTGTTTAGTAAAGAGAAAATAGGTAAACAATGTATATAGAGGAAATAGTTTATAATTAAGGTTGTATGTAATACTTCCCCAAATTAATCTATAGTTCTTATCAAAATTCCAACTGCCTTTTTGCAGCAATGGATACATGGTTCCTAAAATTAATATGAAATTGCAAGTGTCCCCTGAATAGCCAAAATAATAATGGAAAAGAACAAAGTAGGAGGACTCACATTGTCCAATTTCAAAACTTACTGTAAAACTATGGTAATTAAAAAAAGTATAGGCTGGGTGGATGGCTCACACCTGTAATCCTAGGACTTTGGGAGGCCAAAATAGGAGGACTGCTTGAGCCCAGGAGTTCAAGACCAGCCTGGACAACATGGCAAAACCC
>NW_012114755.1:526964-529066 GCF_000951035.1 Colobus angolensis palliatus
GAGGCAGGAGAATGGCGTAAACCTGGGAGGCGGAGCTTGCAGTGAGCTGAGATCCGGCCACTGCACTCCAGCCCAGGGAACAGAAGCAAGACTCTGTCTTAAAAAAAAAAAAAAAAAGAGGAAGGAGGGGGTCTCTTTAACAAATGGTGCTAAGACAACTGGATAACCTCATTCAAAAGAATAAAGTTGGGCCTCTACTTCATACCACATACCAAAATTAACTCAAAATGGATCAAAGACCTAACCATAAGAGCTAAAACTAGAAAAGCTTAGAAAAAAACACAGGTGAACATCTTTATGGCATTAGATTTGATGATGGATTCTTAGATATGACACTAAAACCATGAGCCACAAAAGAAAAAAACAGATAAAATGGACTTCATCAAAGTTAAACATTTCTGTATTAATATATTAAAGGACACTATTAAGAAAGTAAAAAGACAACTGCAGAATGAAAAAAATATTTGCAAATAGAGTATGTGATAAAGGTCTAGTATCCGAAATATATAAATAACTCTTACAACTCAACAACAAAAAGACAGTCTAATTTAAAATGGACAAAGGACTCTGAATAGAAATTTCTCCAAAGAAGAAATACAAATGGCCAACAAACATATGAGAATGTGCTCAATATCATTAGTCACTAGGGAACTTCAAATCAAAACCACAACGAAACACTGCTTCACACCCACTAGAATGGCTATAATCAAAAACCAGGAAAAAAAATAATGTTGGTGAGAATGTGGTGAAACTGGAACCCTTCTATATTGTTGGCGGCAATGTAAAATGATACAGCTGCTACAGACAATAATCCTAACGATTCTCCAAAAAATTAAGTAGAGAACTACCATATGACCTAGCTATGCCATTCTTAAGTGAAAACAGTTGTTTAAACAAAAATTTATACATGAATATTCATAGCAGTATTACTCTTTTTTTTTTTTTTGAGACGGAGTTTCGCTCTGTCGCCTGGGCTGGAGTGCAGTGGCACGATCTCGGCTCACTGCAAGCTCTGCCTCCCAGGTTCACGCCATTCTCCTGCCTCAGTCTCCTGAGTAGCTGGGACTACAGGTGACCGCCACCATGCCTGGCTAATTTTTTGTATTTTTAGTAGAGATGGGGTTTCACCTTGTTAACCAGGATGGTCTCAATCTCCTGACCTCGTGATCTGCCTGCCTGGGCCTTCCAAAGTGCCTGGATTACAGGCGTGAGCCACCACGCCCGGCCAGCAGTATTATTATTAATAGTCAAAAAGTGGAAACAACCCAAATGTCCACCAACTGATGAATATTTAAACAAAATGTGGTATATCCACACAATGGAATATTATTCAACCAAAAACGGCATGTAGTAAACATGCTGGAACATAGATGAACTCTGAAAACTTTATGCTAAGTGAAAGAAACTAGATAGAAAAGGCCATGAAGTGTCCAGAATATTCATATAGAAGTATAGACGTATACATATTGACAGAAAACAGTTTAGCAGCTGGGAGGGGAAAATGGGGACATGCTTTCTTTCTGGTGTGATGAAAATACTGTGGACTTTAACAATGGAGGTTAAAGGAATTCAAGAAAACAATTTTCATCAGAAAGGAATAAATAAGCATGGAAATAAATAAGCATGGGAAAATCATTGATTTTAATAGGTTGTGAAATATGTTCCTATATATTTTAAACAATCTTTGAATTTATCTGCCCCAAATAGCATGGGTATAGTTAGAGTTCTACTGGGAGTTTACCAATAAAGAGTAGCAACTTAATCAGTCAGCACCATAAAGATCCTTCCTTTAACATTGACACATTTGTATTACCTTTTATGGGTACATACCTGTCTGGCTGATCCACTTGCCTGCCTTACTTTTTCTGCTACTCCTCCTAAAAGCTGTACAAGTTTCGTCTGTTTTAGAAGTTCTTCTCTAAGTCGTTTTCCTCCTACTGACAGGAGAGCACCCAAAATATGTTCGTATCGGGTACTAAACTGTACATCATGCAGGGCATCTTTGAGAAGCCTAATACAGCAAAATATTTATGTTAGTCATTCTAAGAACTAGGTGAACCTCTTGGAAAAATAAGTTCAATTTTTTTTTTTTTTTTTTTTTT
>NW_012114755.1:529357-531467 GCF_000951035.1 Colobus angolensis palliatus
CTGGGAGGCGGAGGCTGCAGTGAGCTGAGATTGCGCCACTACATTCCAGCCTGGGTGACAGAGTGAGACTCCATCTCAAAAACCAATAATAATATAAATTAATTAATAAATAAATAACCCAGTCTCAGGTATTTCTTTATAGAATGTAAGAACCAACTGATATAACAAGCATGCACTGTGCCTCTGGCTGACCATTGGCTGGGGCCCTGGGCACAAATTCAGGGGCTCCTCATG
This sequence comes from Colobus angolensis palliatus, assembly GCF_000951035.1. Classification (NCBI taxonomy): domain Eukaryota; kingdom Metazoa; phylum Chordata; class Mammalia; order Primates; family Cercopithecidae; genus Colobus; species Colobus angolensis. The sequence continues at coordinate 529,592 of NW_012114755.1, forward strand.
GTTGCTGGGTCCCAAGAAACCTCTGCTGACTCAGCTCACAGAGGACCCCAGAGCCGACTTCCTCAATGATGCCCATCTCTTCCACTCTGCCCCTCTGCTGTGGCTTGGGTTTGCTCCTTGAGTGTTAGCCCATCTCGGGCTGCACTTGTCTATCCCGGTTCCAATCTCCTTTGCCTCTATGCCCATTCTGGCTCAGGGCCAGATCTCAGAACATGGAGCCTACATGATGCCACGAATACCAGCTCCGGCTGGGCTTTTCTGCAACCTTGTAGCACAGATCTGTGCTTCATTCCTTTCGGCCTCTCTGGATTTGTCTGTTCTGGGCATTTCATATAAATGGAATCATACACCATGTGGCCTTTTGTGTTTGACTTTTTTTTTTTTTTTTTTTGAGACCAGGTCTGGCTCTGTTGCCCAGGCTGGAGTCCAGTGGTGTGATCTTGCCTCACTGCAACCTCCACCTCCCAGGCTCAAGCAATCCTCCCACCTCAAGCATCCCAACTAGCTGGGACTACAGGCACACATCACCATGTTCGGCTAATTTTTTTGTATGTTTGGTAAGGATGAGGTTTCACCATGTTGCTCAGGCTGATCTCAATCTCCTGAGATCAAGCGATCCACTAGCTTCAGCCTTCCAAAGTGCTGGGATTACAGGCATGAGCCATCACGCTTGGCCTCAATTTTTGATAACCAGAAATTTATTTTAAGCTACATAAGCAAGTCAAAACCCATTCATTATTATAGAGCTATAAGATATCAAATTTTTGCAATGAGGGTTTTCAAATTTTTGCATTAGAGGGTAAATTTAGCTCCTTTAAATATAATAACTTCAATAAAATATCTGGTATCCACAATAAGTAGTGTGGCATGCCATTTAGACTTACAGAGTATGGCATTTCTATAAATTCTAGGAATGGAAATACGGTAATTAATAGAATTTAAATCTTACCAATATAAACTGTGTGCTATCTGGATATTTCCCAATGCCCTGGACAGAAGGAATTGCACTAAAGGACTATTCAAGTAAATTTCATATTTCAAAGCCTACATGTAAAAGAAAATAAGAATTACTAGTGGTCTGTCCCCATGTTAAAGTGTTCCAATAAAACTATCAAAAGAGAAACTATATAAAGCAAGTATTACTCTTACTGATGAAAGATGATACTTAAAAAAATTAGATAGATGAGTTAACCTATGCCAAATGAATAAATCAAGCACAAAAGTATAGAACAACATTCATCAGCTATGTTGAACTCACCAGTAAAGAAAAATCAAGGAAAAGCTCAAGTCTGGTTTGTTCTAAAAAGTCTGAAAACTAAAAATACAGGTACCTGTATACAATATTCAAATGGGACAGATGACAATAGTGGGAAAAAATTCACACTAAATCCAAATGCAATGCCCCTCAATGTTCCCACACTACAAAACTACTTTTAACCTAAACAGAAGGGGGATCCCTTAGCAAGTTCCCATCAAAAACTAGAGTGAAAGTATAAAGGGAGGTAATCTAGTAAAAAAAAAACTCACTTGTACAAACTGTGGAAGAAGATCTGTTAGCTCATCATCACTAATAGCCTCAATCCAGGTCACAGCTAGGGATCTTACTTCCTGATCAGCAAATCTAGAAGATTACCATAAAACCAAGATTGGACAGTGATTTCTTTCCAGTGAAGCTCTATTTCCTGAAAACACAATCTCAATCTGGTCCTGACAAAGAACACTAAGATATCTCTTTTACTCAAAAGCAATGTATGTCTTCTTTTTGTAAGAAGACAATCTTACTGTGCTATACAGATTCAATTTAGGGATTATTTAGGAGTCTTTTTTTGTGGGGGGACGGAGTCTCGCTCTGTCGCCCAGGCTGGAGTGCAGTGGC
>NW_012114755.1:533487-540944 GCF_000951035.1 Colobus angolensis palliatus
CTGTGCCTGGCTACTTTTAATTTTTTTGTAGAGACAGGGTCTCACTATATTGTCAGGGTTGGTCTCCAACTCCTAGGCTCAGGCAATCCTCCCATCTCAGCCTCCTAAAGTGTCAAGAGTACAGGCATGGGCCACCACGCCCAGTCTCCAAACAGTTTTTCAATAATCCAAATAAATACTGCAGTGAATATTCTTGTCTCCATAAGAAAATATAAAAGAGTTTTATATAACTGGAAATGGCATTGCTGGGTCACAGAATATACACATTATAGCCTCGTAGATTTTGCCAAATTGCTCTCCAAAGGAGATGTAGCTTTTTGTACTTCTGCAAATGTATAATTCCCATTTTATATATCCTTATCAACACTTTTAACAAGGTATTTTAATGTTTGCCACTCTGATGTGTTAGATGGTATCTTGAATTAATTTATATTTCCTTGATTACTGAGAAATTGAACATCTTTTCAGATTGTTTAAAAGCATTGTATTTTTCTAAAAAAACTGCTTGTTCATACTTAGTCTCCTTGACTACTGAGTTGTTGGTTTTAATCTTATTAACAAGTTCTTTACGATTAAAAAAACTCCAAGACGGGCAGATCACAAGGTCAGGAGATTGAGACCATCCTGGCTAACACGGTGAAACCCCGTCTCTACTAAAAAATACAAAAAACTAGCCGGACAAGGTGGCGGGCGCCTGTAGTCCCAGCTACTCAGGAGGCTGAGGCAGGAGAATGGCGTAAGCCTGGGAGGCGGAGCTTGCAGTGAGCTGAGATCCGGCCACTGCACTCCAGCCTGGCAGCCTGGGCGACAGAGCGAGACTCCGTCTCAAAAAAAAAAAAAAAAAAACCTCTTGATATTTATTGTAAATATAGTTGCCAGTCTATTGTTTGCTTTTTGTTTAAGTAAAAAGGTTTGACTTGACAAATTTCTAAACTTTTATGCAGTTATGTAGTCTTTTTATATAATTTTAAAAATAAGTTAAATACTAGCTGGCCCTCAAGACAAAAATTTTGTAGATTATTGAAAAAAAGTAAATAGAAAACTTTCCATACCCAGAAAGTTGATAAATCATGAACAGAATCAGGATATTTAATGTAAGCCTTAAGTTGACTTTTACATTATAGGAGATACTTAGCACAAAACAGAATAAACAGAGCATACCCAAGTGATGAGTCTTTATGAAGAATATCAAGAAGTTTCCCTTTTATATCATTCTCTAGCGTTTCTAAGTTATATTGCTGTATAATGCTTCTGTCAACTTGAGGAGTTGTATAAATTACATCAAATGCAGGAGAAGGAAAATCAACCTTTAAAATTTAACAGAAATTGATCAAATTATAGTCTACATATTTGCCACATTAACCTTTTTGTCTTTAAGACAAGAGATTTTTTCTTAGCAATCAGGGTGTATTTACATTGAATATTAAATTAATGCTTCTTGTTGCAATTGATTACCATTGTTGGTAATTCTCAATAGCACATACATATTTCTTGGGATGGGTACAGTGCATGTTTTACTGCTTCTCAGAAATATTGATATTAAAATAGAAGATAGATCCTGAGATTAAAACAAGATCAGTTAGGTTTCTTTAACAACCCAAGTCATGGTATGCGCACACACATTTTATGAAGAAATTTCAATTTACACCTCTCTACATGTCAAGAAGTACCATTACCTGTAGCACTATTCTTTCCATGACATATCCTTTTTTGGTAACTGTTCCAGGAATAGAATTTGTATGTGATGAAGTCCAAAGGTATAGAAGTTTAGTTCCACATGTTAAAAACCTTCATAGATGTAAAAAGAATAATGTGATTTTCATTTTAAAAATTAATTCAAAATTCACAACACATGTAATGAATTTGAAAAGTTAGTATTAGATCAACTAAATAAAAAGGATATCTTTAAGAACATATCAGAAGGATTCACTCTCCACATTGTACTAAAACTTTTTAGGTGTAGGGTAAATGTACTGAAGTGTAGGGTGAGAACAAAGAGAGGGATAATTAAAGGACATTATCTTGGGGAAAATGGTGTTGAGGACAGAACACAAAAAACGTAAGGACTCAGAAAACAACTTCTATAAATAGGAAGGTTAAGAATAGTCTTTGAAGATTTTCTACAAAGAAATATATCATCAAGGTGGTGGTCTGGATTACAGAACTGCTTGCTGACTTTAATCATTAGATCAAAAATACATGCCAAAGAAAACAAGTTTTTTTGTTTTGTTTTGAGACAGGGTCTTGCTGTCACCCAGGCTGGAGTGTAGTAGCACAACTATGGCTCAGCGCAGCCTTGACCTCCCTGGGCTCAGATGATTCTTCCACCGCAGCCTCCCAAGTAGCTAGGACTACAGGCACATGCCACCATGCTCGGCTAATGCTTGTTTTTTTGTTTTTGTTTTTGTTTTTTTTTTTGTAGAGAAGGGGTTTCACCATGTTGCCCAAGCTCATCTTGAACTCCTAAGGCTCATGTGATCTGCCTGCCCCAGCCTCCCAAAGTTCCGGGATTATAGGCATGAACCACCACACCTGGCCAGATATGAGAAGTTTTATCTGTTTCTAGACTAGGGATCTGCCAACTTTTTCTATAAAGAGCCAGAGAGTAAATATTTTGGGCTTTGTGGACCAGTCTCTGCTGCAAGACTAAATTCTGCTGCTGTAGTTCAAATTTGCCATGAACAACACATAAATGTATATGCATGCTATGCTCTAACAAACTGTATTTGTATCTATATAAAGAAGCAATGGGCTCAAGTATGCTGACCCCTGCCCTAGACTACTAATTTATGGCCTACTCAATCAAAACGTTCTTTCAAAGATATTGACATATCTTTACACAGATGAAATTTCTGAAAAACAACATAAGATATACAAAAGCGGAAAACTATAAAGTTTGTCAAATATTTGTTCATTTTATTCAAACAGCAAATATCTTTACCAAAACTAGACTCCAGTTTTAAGATTTTCTCTTGACAAACAGGTTTTGAATCTTGGATACATTGTAATCCGTCTCATATACATGGGGACAGGGTCTCACTCTGCCGCCCTGCTTGGAATGCAGTGGTGTGATCACAGCTCACTGCAGCCTTGAACTCCTGAGCTGCTGGAATTACGGGTGTGAGCCACCACACCGGGCTATAGTCCGTTATGTCTAAGAACCACCCTTGCTTCCAACTAGACTTAAGGCAAATCCTGATATTATTTCATCTATAAATACTGTTACATATTGCTAAAAAATAAAGTTTCCTGTAATAAGTACAACACCATTATCCCTCCTAAAAGAATTAACAATAATTACTTAAGACCATAAAATACCTAGTCACTATTCAAATGTCCCTGATTGTCCCATAAATGATGTTTTTAAAAAACAGTTGATTTGCTTAAAACAAGATCCAAGCAAGGCCTAACACTTGCATTTGGATGTATCTTTTTTTTTTTTTTTTTTTTGAGATGGAGTCTTGCTCTGTCACCCAGAGTGGAGTGCAGTGGCACAATACATTTGGACGTCTTTTTAAACATCTTTTAATTCAGGGTCAGCAAACTCCAACCTGCCTTTACAAAGTTTATTTATAGCCACGTGTAAACTGGCCTTTACACCTGGCTTTGTAAGTAAACTTTTACCAGACACAGCCATGCTCATTAGTTTATGTACTGTCTATGACTGCTTTTGCATTTGTGACAGAGTCTATAAGGTCTGTAAAGCCTAAACTACTTTTATCTGGCACCCTTTGCAGAAAAAGTTCGTTAACTCTTGTTTCGTCTCCTTCTCTTTTTTTCTCCACCTTGCTATTTATTTGTTGATGATACCAGGCCTTTTGTTCTACAGAATTTTCCATATCCTGAATTTTGCTGGTTATACTCCTCCGGTGTCATTTAACATGTCCTCCTGTATTTTCCACACAGAAGAAGTTAGACCTAGAGGCCTGATTTGATTCAGATTTAACTCTTTGGCAAGAATACTTACTATTTCGCAGTTGGTATTGTATACCACTTCTTATTCTATCAAATTAAAAGGTACACATTGTTTGTGTTATCTCTCTGTGATGTTACTATTGATCAGTTTAGTTCAAGTGCTATCGGTTTAAGCCATCAATTATGAAGTTGCAGAAAAACTATTTAATGGTTTTAGGAAGGCATTTTCACAGACTGTAAGGTTTTAAAACAAAAAAGGTGGTACTGATGATCACTGCTTAGATCAATAGTTCTCAATTGGGAGTGATTTTCCTTCCAGCAGACATTTGGTAATTTGCAAATAATTTTGGTTGTAAACTGAGGGGGACAACTGGCATTTAGTGGGTAGAATCTAGGGATGCCGCTAAACATCCTGCAATGCACAAAACAGTCTTCCACAACAAAAAATTATTTGGCCTGAAATGTCAATATTGCCAAGATTGAGAAACCCTAGCCAAAATCTATTATTTCAGCATGGGTTGCAAAATTATAATATTCTAATTCTACCATTCCTTCTGCATCTATTATCTAAAGATTTTCTCTCTTTTTTTATTTTTTGAGATGGAGTCTTGCTCTGTCGCCCAGGCTGGAGTGTAGTGGTGCAATCCTGGCTCACTGCAACCTCTGTCTCCGGGGTTCAAGCGATTCTCCCATCTCAGCCTCCCAAGTAGCTGGGACTACAGTCATGAGCCACCATACCTGGCTAACTTTTTTGTATTTTTAGTAGAGACAGGATTTCGCCATATTGGCCAGAGTTGTCTCAAACTCCCGCCTCGGCTTCCCAAAGTGTTGGGATTACAGGCCTGAGCCACCATAACGGGCTAAAGATTTTCTATAAAAAAAAGTTGTCATATCAATTACTGCTAGGCGTGGTGGCTCACGTCTGTAATCCCAGCACTTGGGAGGCCGAGGAAGGTAGATCACTCGAGGCCAGGAGTTTGTGACCAACCTGGCCAACATGGCAAAACCCTATCTCTACCCAAAATACAAAAATTAGCCAGGTGTGATAGCACACACCTGTAATCTCAGTTACTCTGGAGGCTGAGGCATGAGAATCACTTGAACCCAGGAGGCAGATGTTGCAGTGAGCCGAGATCATGCCACTGCACTCCAGCCTGAGTGACAGAGTGAGACTCCATCTCAAAAAACAAAAACAAAAACAAAAAAAAACTTCGCCACATAAATTATTTGGTAACCGTCAGAAATAACTGTAAAGGAAAGACAGGTTAACTGCTTAATTCTGTTTATGTGCCAGTTTTCAGAAAAATTAGTTAAGAACTAATTTGTGCTGGACATGGTAGCTCACGCCTATAATCTGGGATTGGATGGTGGGAAGATCGATCACTTGAGGCCAGGAGTTTGAGACCAGCCTGGGCAACATAGTGAGACTCCATCTCAAAAAAAAAGAAAAGAAAAGAAAAGGTTTTTAAAAAAGAACTGATTTGTTATTAAGGCTGCATGAAATGCCTTTGAGTCATTTGGCTTCAATAATAGTGACCATTAATAAGATTTTACCTTCAACGGAAATTATTTCATAAAGAATTTCAAAACTGGGATTACTAATCATTATAACACAGTGGTTAACTCAAATTATACACTTTGTTTCTCTACATGTACTAATGTAGAGAAACATGTACTAATGTAGAGAAACAAAGTATAATAATCATCATCATCATCTCTCTTCATCATCTTCTCTCAATTTCTGAGTATTCCTTGAATGCGAAGTCCTAACATTACCTAGGTCGCCTGCACTACTTGGCAGTCTCAAGCTTAATACAATCTATTCACTATTTTAACAGCAGAGTGTTGGATGCAAACTATTTAAATGTCTAGCAGAAGTCAACTGCCCTTTGCTTGACAGTCTCCTGAATTATGAAAGAATATTATATCATTTATCTAACAAAACCATTTATTACTAGACAATAAAAGTGGCAAAATGTAGCTAGTTCTCTAATTATGCAAAGACTCCTGGTGCTTTCAAGAGCAGGAAGGTTTTCAGAATTTATTTATAAAAATTAATGATAATGCTGAAATTATATTTAACTTTCACATAACTGCTCTCTGACACTAATTTATCAGACAGTGGAGAACACAATTCTTCACAGTATTATCAACATATTCTATTTTAGAGTAGTAATGTATTATATTTAGCAAAAGGTTCCTAATACACACCATTAATAGTAATCCCTTCAACTGCCTTTCTTTAGCCTTTGGTAGTTCAAAATTATGTCAGGTATTAAAATCTGAACCCACCAAAATGTAGAGAACAAAAAATCTTACACTGCCTCCTCGAATATGGGGGAAGTGATTAAAAGAAAGAAAAGTATTTTTTAAATAAATGTGTGTTTTTTTTCTTTTGGAGATGGAGTCTCGCTCTGTCACACAGGCTGGATTCCAGGGGCGCAGTCTTGACTCACAGCAACCTCTGCCTCCCAGGCTCAAGCTATTCTCTTGCCTCAGCATCCCAAGTAGCTGGGATTACAGACGTGCACCACCACACCAGGCTAATTTTTGTATTTTTAGTAGAGATGGGGTTTCCCCATGTTGGCCAGGCTGGTCCCAAACTCCTGACCTCAAGTGATCCACCCACCTCAGCCTCCCAAAATGCTGGGATTACAGGTGTGAGCCACTGTGCCCAGCCAATAAATGTTATTTTTAAGCACATGTGAAAATAATATTTCAAGAACAAATTTGTAAAGTCAGTGTTTTGAACATCCTATTATTGTCAACAGATGATTACTGGCAAATCAAATGGGGTATATGCCATTTAAGAAGAAAAAGTATTAGATTAGCAGAAATTTTCATTCTCAGTATTTGTTTTATCTTAAGTTAAATAGATCTATTATTAAACCATTTCCCAAACTGTCCCTTGGAACACAAGGTTTCAAAAGATACATTCTAGAACAACAAAAAAGTGTCATGGTATCAACTAAGTTTGAGTATGTTAATATAGGGTAATAGTTAAGAATGTAGACCCTGTAGCTAAATTGCCTGGTTCAAGTCCCAATTCTACCACGTGTTAGCTAAGTGCCCTGGGGAGAGTCACTTAATCTCTGTACTTTGATATCCCCCCCTGTAAAAAGGGATAAAAACACCACTTATTTCATAGAGCAGTTGTGAGAAATACAAGGATACCTGTGTAGCACTCAGATGAATATAAGTGTTTGTTATTATAGTAAATATATTGTCATAAGACCCAGTTAAATAGGCTTCTTGACTACAAAGTTTTAGGGATGCTTTTTTCTCCTTTTTTTAAAATTTTTCTTTTAGAACTTTAGAGATCTTTTTTTTTTTTTTTTTTTTTTTCGGCAGGAGGGGAGGGGCTCACTGAAACCTCTGCCTTTGGGTTCAAGTGATTCTTATGCCTCAGCCTACAGAGTAGCTGGGATTACAGGGGTGTGCCTCTAGGCCCAGCTAGCTAATTTTTATATTTTTTGGCAGAGATGGGATTTCACCATGTTGGCCAGGCTGGTCTCAAACTCCTGACCTCAAGTGATCTGCCT
>NW_012114755.1:541134-545230 GCF_000951035.1 Colobus angolensis palliatus
GATCTGCCTACCTTGGACTCCCAAATTGCTGGGGTTACAAGCATGAGCCACAGAGCCCTGCCTAGAGATGCTTTAATATGCCAGTGTGCATCATCTATTCTCCAGAATGCACCCATGTGCTGAATGTAACATATCCCAAACTTACCCATTTTTTTTTTCCTTTGGAAAACTCTTGATCATCTCATGAAACATTATTCCTTACAACATAATTAAAATACTCAGCTAAAAGGCCAGATAGATTATACTATCCCAGTGGCTACTAACAGACACCAAGCTCAAAAGAAATTCCTTTACCCCTAAAGATAAGGGAAAGAATCCCTAATAGGGTTTTGCATATTTGTGGGATGTATGGCAATTAAAGACTAGGGACATTTGGCAGTAAGGGATAGATTAGTAAAGAAAATTAAGGAAGGGAATATTGTACACCTATAGATTCTCTGAAACTGGAGAAGAGTAGGAAAGAAATGGGAAAAGGGAAAACCAAGTCTTGGGTTAATATCAACGGAATTTATAAGACTGTGGTATTATGTCAACAATATAGTACTTTATATAAATGACAGTCATTGGCTGCTGCTTTTCTCCATGGAACAGTGAGTGGCAAACAAAGCTGTGTATACCTAGTCAGATATGTTCAGACTATAGAAGATTAACTTTTATTTCCTCTAATCCGTGTCCCTGAACTGACCTTTTATCACATTAGAAAAACTGAAGAGGCTCATTCACTCATCTATGTTCCTCCCCTCACCTCCTTGTCATCTAGCCAATTCTGATGTGCAGATGTGTCCACAGTGACTCATCATTACAACTCAGTAATACTTACCGTTTAAAGTCAAAAAGAGGTAAAGAAACTTTGCCCAAAGCTTCTGGTCCCTTTCTCTGCTTATTAGAATCAGGGGAACTTCCACTGCTCTGATTTAAAATTCCAAAAAGAGTAAGGTGAAGAAGTGATTCTAATGGCAATTGTGATATCTGGATGGGAAAAATGATTCTATGGGGGGAAAAATGTATTAATAGAACAAATTAGATTGAATGTGAAATTTAACACTTTAATGAGACTGACAATTTTAGGTATTGTATTTAACCTTTCAAATAATCTTTATTTTGATATTTTTATTTTATTTATTTTTATTTTTTTATTTATTTATTTTTTTGAGACGGAGTCTCGCTCTGTCGCCCAGGCTGGAGTGTAGTGGTGCAATCCTGGCTCACTGCAACCTCTGTCTCCGGGGTTCAAGCGATTCTCCCATCTCAGCCTCCCAAGTAGCTGGGACTACAGTCATGAGCCACCATACCTGGCTAACTTTTTTGTATTTTTAGTAGAGACAGGATTTCGCCATATTGGCCAGAGTTGTCTCAAACTCCCGCCTCGGCTTCCCAAAGTGTTGGGATTACAGGCCTGAGCCACCATAACGGGCTAAAGATTTTCTATAAAAAAAAGTTGTCATATCAATTACTGCTAGGCGTGGTGGCTCACGTCTGTAATCCCAGCACTTGGGAGGCCGAGGAAGGTAGATCACTCGAGGCCAGGAGTTTGTGACCAACCTGGCCAACATGGCAAAACCCTATCTCTACCCAAAATACAAAAATTAGCCAGGTGTGATAGCACACACCTGTAATCTCAGTTACTCTGGAGGCTGAGGCATGAGAATCACTTGAACCCAGGAGGCAGATGTTGCAGTGAGCCGAGATCATGCCACTGCACTCCAGCCTGAGTGACAGAGTGAGACTCCATCTCAAAAAACAAAAACAAAAACAAAAAAAAACTTCGCCACATAAATTATTTGGTAACCGTCAGAAATAACTGTAAAGGAAAGACAGGTTAACTGCTTAATTCTGTTTATGTGCCAGTTTTCAGAAAAATTAGTTAAGAACTAATTTGTGCTGGACATGGTAGCTCACGCCTATAATCTGGGATTGGATGGTGGGAAGATCGATCACTTGAGGCCAGGAGTTTGAGACCAGCCTGGGCAACATAGTGAGACTCCATCTCAAAAAAAAAGAAAAGAAAAGAAAAGGTTTTTAAAAAAGAACTGATTTGTTATTAAGGCTGCATGAAATGCCTTTGAGTCATTTGGCTTCAATAATAGTGACCATTAATAAGATTTTACCTTCAACGGAAATTATTTCATAAAGAATTTCAAAACTGGGATTACTAATCATTATAACACAGTGGTTAACTCAAATTATACACTTTGTTTCTCTACATGTACTAATGTAGAGAAACATGTACTAATGTAGAGAAACAAAGTATAATAATCATCATCATCATCTCTCTTCATCATCTTCTCTCAATTTCTGAGTATTCCTTGAATGCGAAGTCCTAACATTACCTAGGTCGCCTGCACTACTTGGCAGTCTCAAGCTTAATACAATCTATTCACTATTTTAACAGCAGAGTGTTGGATGCAAACTATTTAAATGTCTAGCAGAAGTCAACTGCCCTTTGCTTGACAGTCTCCTGAATTATGAAAGAATATTATATCATTTATCTAACAAAACCATTTATTACTAGACAATAAAAGTGGCAAAATGTAGCTAGTTCTCTAATTATGCAAAGACTCCTGGTGCTTTCAAGAGCAGGAAGGTTTTCAGAATTTATTTATAAAAATTAATGATAATGCTGAAATTATATTTAACTTTCACATAACTGCTCTCTGACACTAATTTATCAGACAGTGGAGAACACAATTCTTCACAGTATTATCAACATATTCTATTTTAGAGTAGTAATGTATTATATTTAGCAAAAGGTTCCTAATACACACCATTAATAGTAATCCCTTCAACTGCCTTTCTTTAGCCTTTGGTAGTTCAAAATTATGTCAGGTATTAAAATCTGAACCCACCAAAATGTAGAGAACAAAAAATCTTACACTGCCTCCTCGAATATGGGGGAAGTGATTAAAAGAAAGAAAAGTATTTTTTAAATAAATGTGTGTTTTTTTTCTTTTGGAGATGGAGTCTCGCTCTGTCACACAGGCTGGATTCCAGGGGCGCAGTCTTGACTCACAGCAACCTCTGCCTCCCAGGCTCAAGCTATTCTCTTGCCTCAGCATCCCAAGTAGCTGGGATTACAGACGTGCACCACCACACCAGGCTAATTTTTGTATTTTTAGTAGAGATGGGGTTTCCCCATGTTGGCCAGGCTGGTCCCAAACTCCTGACCTCAAGTGATCCACCCACCTCAGCCTCCCAAAATGCTGGGATTACAGGTGTGAGCCACTGTGCCCAGCCAATAAATGTTATTTTTAAGCACATGTGAAAATAATATTTCAAGAACAAATTTGTAAAGTCAGTGTTTTGAACATCCTATTATTGTCAACAGATGATTACTGGCAAATCAAATGGGGTATATGCCATTTAAGAAGAAAAAGTATTAGATTAGCAGAAATTTTCATTCTCAGTATTTGTTTTATCTTAAGTTAAATAGATCTATTATTAAACCATTTCCCAAACTGTCCCTTGGAACACAAGGTTTCAAAAGATACATTCTAGAACAACAAAAAAGTGTCATGGTATCAACTAAGTTTGAGTATGTTAATATAGGGTAATAGTTAAGAATGTAGACCCTGTAGCTAAATTGCCTGGTTCAAGTCCCAATTCTACCACGTGTTAGCTAAGTGCCCTGGGGAGAGTCACTTAATCTCTGTACTTTGATATCCCCCCCTGTAAAAAGGGATAAAAACACCACTTATTTCATAGAGCAGTTGTGAGAAATACAAGGATACCTGTGTAGCACTCAGATGAATATAAGTGTTTGTTATTATAGTAAATATATTGTCATAAGACCCAGTTAAATAGGCTTCTTGACTACAAAGTTTTAGGGATGCTTTTTTCTCCTTTTTTTAAAATTTTTCTTTTAGAACTTTAGAGATCTTTTTTTTTTTTTTTTTTTTTTTCGGCAGGAGGGGAGGGGCTCACTGAAACCTCTGCCTTTGGGTTCAAGTGATTCTTATGCCTCAGCCTACAGAGTAGCTGGGATTACAGGGGTGTGCCTCTAGGCCCAGCTAGCTAATTTTTATATTTTTTGGCAGAGATGGGATTTCACCATGTTGGCCAGGCTGGTCTCAAACTCCTGACCTCAAGTGATCTGCCT
>NW_012114755.1:546550-588395 GCF_000951035.1 Colobus angolensis palliatus
TAAGACTCCATCTCAAAAAGAAAAAAAAAAAGAAAAACACTATTTAAAAAATATAAATAGTACAAAACATCATCTTGTACATGGATTTAAGATAACTTTTTTCGGCTGAACGCGGTGGCTCACGTCTGTAATCCCTGTACTTTGGGGGGCCGTGGTGGGCGGATCACCTGAGGTCAGGAGTTCAACACCAGCCTGGCCAACATGGTGAAACCCCACCTCTACTAAAAATACAAAAAATTAGCTGGGCGTGGTGGTGCATGCCTGTAATCCCAGCTACTCAGCAGGCTGAGACAGGAGAATTGCTTGAACCTGGGAGGCAGAGCTTGCAGTGAGCTGAGATTGCGCCACTGCACTCTAGCCTGGGCAACAAGGGCAAAACTCATCTCAAAAAATAAATAAATAAATAAATAAAAATAACTTTTTTGGTTAAGTGTTGATTAATCTAAGAGCCAGAATTGTTATATAGTGTTACAGAATAAATACTGAAGCAATGCTATAAAATACTGTCTTTCTAGAACTTTCATTCCTTTCTATAACTTTCCTTCCTTTCTATAACTATAAATTTATATCTTTAACTTGACAAAGTCTAAAAAGAATGATATGTTTTTGCAATTTAATAATATGAAGGCTTAAAAGGATATTACATATTTTTTAATGAGAATTTCAGTCTGTTCTACAAAATCATATCTAGAAGAAATCTTAAGACATAAGTAAGAAGTTAAAGAATTTCAATGAAAATTACAATAAAAATTAAAGTTAGGATAACAGGACACACCAAAAGAATAAAAAGCCAGAAATTTCACTTACAGTTCATCCCATTTAATAAGATAGAAGAAATTCTTGTAAGTGCCAACCTTCTTTGATTGAATAGGTTTAAAAAGATCCTTTCCATTGTGAGACAGTGAACATATCAAGTAGTATTTTTCATAACTGAGAAAAGAAAGTTTAACTTGATTTCTATCTTGACAATACAAATTAGTTAACTAATACAAATACATTAGCAGTTCTTCCTCCAAAGAGACTAATATCTGAAATAATCTGGTCACCTTTCATTTGAATTTTTAGAAATCCATCTGAAATTCAACCACTGCAAATTCTATGAAAATAGAAAAGAGGTTTGGTAAAGGGGATAAAAAGGAGAATATATGTTCCTAGGTCCCAGTTTAAAGCATGGTCATAATAACACCAGCTGGATAATTTAATTTTGCACCCAGTTAGTTATTAGCTTCAGATTTTAGTTGAACGACACTGAATAATGTATTTATTCATTTCTAGCTAGAAAGAGTACAAACATCACCTTCCCTTGGTGCATTTTCCTTTGCTAAGCTACTGAAATAGAGTCAGCTAAGCATGTGCCTGACTTACATTGAGCCAATCTTCCTAGCCTATTGGGAGTCTTCCATTTATGGGGACAGATGCTATTGTATTCTCTCATTAGATTGCAGTGACTCAGCCACTAATTGCCAAGTACACAGCTGGCTGGATACAGTCAGGTAATCTTGTAAAGCAAGAGTCTTAGATTCAATAAAATTGTATTCTACTTAATCTAACTTACTGCTAGCCTTACATGCTAACCACTTTGTTCATATATACAATTTATTTATCATTCTAAATTTATTTCAAATCAAATTTTATTGGTTCACACAATACCCCTAAGCTAAATACTTGGTTATTTTTCTCAACTTTATTCCATTTACTCCTATTTACATCAGCATTTTATCCACTTACTTTCTATCTTTATCACTGTTTTCTGTATCGTCTTCTACTGGGTATTTGTTTACCTCATTAGTGTCCCTATGTATATTTGTGCGTGTCTATGTACAAATGTGTGTGTGTGTGTGTGTGTGCCTATGGAGAATGTGGAGATTATTATCCCTGTAATGAAATACCTTCAGATACCGTCAATATCCATTTAAATGCAAGTTCCAGAACAGTATAGGTTTTTTGCTGCCTTGTACTACTGAATCCCCGGTATTAAGAATACTGCCCACAGATAGTGCTCAATAAATATTTATTGAATAAATTAAAACACCACATTTAAGTCACTAAATGACTATATTTTAATCTAAAGCCCAATTTAAGCGAAACTTATGTTTGATATTTCTTCAGTAGACTTTTTTACAGCATTAAGCTACTATAAAACTATTGCACTAAAAATATTTCTGACTTTTCAGTTCATACATTGATTTTCAAACACACTAAAACTGGCGGCCGGGTGTGGTGGCTCACGTCTGTAATCCCAGAACTTTGGGAGGCTGAGGTGGGCAGATCACTTGAGGTTAGGAGTTTGAGACCAGCCTGGCCAACAAGGTAAAATCTCATCTCTACTAAAAATACAAAAATTAGCCAGGCATGATGGTACGCACCTGTAATCCTAGCTACTCAGGGGGCTGAGGCACAAGAATTGCTTGAACCCTGGAAACAGAGGTTGCAGTGAGCAACAATGCAAGACTCCATCTCCAAACAAAAAAAAAAGAATGAATGAACACCTGTCTTAAACTGCCTATATTTATTAATTGACAATTGCTCTGTTTTCCTGCTATATTTTCCTGCTTTTGACATGCAAGAGTTACATTTTCTTTACTGGAAGTGCTTCAAACACCTCTGTAATTTTTAAGAAAATCACAAAGGTATCTGTTGGTTAGTCATTTAAACACCAAGATAACAGTGGTTGCTGACATTTTACAAGATCAGAATAGTTGCTAGATAAAGCTGCACGTATTTTCTTTTATGTTTTATTTTTATTTTTTTGAGACAGGGTCTTGCTCTGTCACCCAGGCTGGAGTGCAGTGGCATGATCATAGCTCACTGCAGTCTTCATCTCCTGGCTTGAGCAATACTCCTGCCTCAATCTTCTGAGTAGCTGGGACTACAGGTGCACACCACCACTGGCTATTTCTTCTTTTTAGATGGAGTTTACCTCTTGTTGCCAAGGCTGGAGTGCAATGGCGCAATCTCGGCTCACCGCAACCTCTACCTCCTGGGTTCAAGCGGTTCTCCTGCCTCAGCCTCCCAAGTAGCTGGGATTACAGGCACATGCCACCACACTCAGCTAATTTTGTATTTTTAGTAGAGACAGGGTTTCTCCATGTTTGTCAGGCTGGTCTCAAACTCCTGACCTCAGGTGATCCACCTGCCTCAGCCTCCCAAAGTGCCGGGATTACAGGCATAAGCCACCGTGCCTGGCTGGCTAATTTTTTAAAAATTCTTTATAGTAGAGATGAGGTCTCGCTACGTTGCCCAGGCTGGTCTCCAACTCCTCGGCTCAAGCAATCCTCCCACTGTGGCTTCACAAAGCACTGGGATTACAGGTGCAAGCCACCATGCCCGGCTGTTTAAACAGTTACTTACTTTGATACCCAATTACTTGAAATTCCATGAGCAGCAAAAATAGTAAACTGGAGCTGCTCTGTTGTAGTCCATGCTTCCTTGGCACTCTTGCTACTTTGGGCACAGTCTGTAGGACTCCTACCAGAATTTGCATGGAGTCTGAGAAGATCATAAATTGCTGCAGTTAATTGGTTTATGCTTACTTGAACAGGATTTTCAGGATTAAGTGAGCCTAGATTTAAAAAAAAAAAGGAAAATTTAATAGATTCTCTGAAAAGCTAATGATTATTGCTAAAATTTAAAGATTTAAACACATACCCCTAGTTGAATTCTTGCTAGTGTCTTCTTCTCCAAACAAAGAAGTCACCTACACAGGCACACACACACAATAGTCAGAAAATTGCCTATGACATAATATAAAATGTCAGATACTATGTCAAAGACACTTTTTCCAGGGGAAACCTCCCAAGTATCTACAGAATTAATAAAACAATAAATAAATAATGCAAAAAGAAAGGGAAAACCACAAACCAAGATTATTTTTAGTATTAAGAAAATCAGAATCACTAAAAACTACTGTAAAATATCACTGAAACACAACAAAAGCTGTTGGTTAATATTAATTTGAAATCTAGAAGTGATAAGTACAGTATTATTTTCCATTAGTAGCTCTAAAACAACATAAGAATATCCTTAAAGAAAAAAAATCTAGATCTCTATTTATTACCACTTGGTTGGTGACTCAAAAAAGTGCTTATATATATCTAAACTGACTCCCCTCCCATCTGCTGTCTGCTCCTTTATCCAGCAAATGGGTAAAATAAATAGAAGCCTCAGACAAAATTAGGTCCATGGTAGTTGATCACCTCCAAGTAATTTCATGTGTGTGTGTGTGTGTGTATAAATATATATACACGTATATATGTATATATATATATGTATATGTGTGTGTGTGTATATAAGTTTCTAAAAAGAAGCAAATAAAAAAGTAGAAAAAAAAGAAACCCGCATTGCTACATACCACATGGACAGGATCTCTCTGAGAATGCATGGACTATGTTATCTTGTAGATATCGAGGGGCACACTATCAACATAACTTTTCTATCCTTTATATTTATTGTGGCCCGTGAGATGCACCCCTTCTTTCATCCTTGCAATTAAAGATATAAATGTCCCTATGAAGCAAGTTAATTAAATCTCCTGGGAAACACCATGAGGGACAGCTTTTATTAAAACCAACAGTATAATCTAAAGCCAAGGCCCCTAAACTGGCTGCTTCTGAGGCATTATAGCTGAGGCCCTTGGTCTTTTCAACAGGGAGAGTATTAGCCAAAGTAGAACTTCCCCCACTAATAATTAGGACGCTTCCACCCCAAGGGAGAAGTGAGGGTTACTGTCCTCCAGGTCTT
This sequence comes from Colobus angolensis palliatus, assembly GCF_000951035.1. NCBI lineage: Eukaryota > Metazoa > Chordata > Mammalia > Primates > Cercopithecidae > Colobus > Colobus angolensis. The sequence goes on from NW_012114755.1 coordinate 551,291, forward strand.
CTAAGCTCAATGCCTATCCTTAAACCCCAAACCAACTCATTTATGCCAGAGGTCCTCCTCTATACACAAAGGGTTCACAGTTTGACATCCACCTGTTGAATGTCAACTCTCATAAAGCTCTTTCAAGGCAACCCAACTTCTTACCAAGGAATCCCCACCTAACCAAATAAGTGATTCAATCCAAAAGTAAAAGCCAAAGTTAAAATGACAATATTTTGTCTAGGAGAAGGCAAAAATTTCCTGTTTAAGTACATATTTGCATGTAATAAAATCCTAGTTACCAAAAATACTCACATCAGAAGTTTTACTCCTTGGAAGATTAACTGCTCTCTTTAGCTTCTTTACTGATTCTGTAATGGCAAGAGTCTCGACACCATCTAAAGCACTACAGATTTTTCTTACAGCTTTAATTACTTGATCTACTGCTCGGTGCTGGTTCTTTAAAAACACAAAATAAAATAAAAATAGGTAGGTGAAATTTAAAGGACCAATTCCAGAGACGAAGTCAGAAACTAGGTATCTTAGATATCCCTAACAGATATCCTCTACTCTTTTGTGATGAAAAAGAAAAGAAATGAGATAGCTTTTCAATTGTATAGTTTATTTCAAAGTAGGAAAAGGCAAGGCCTGGTTAATTTTCACTTCATCTGACACAATTATTCATATGCAAATTGCTATTAATTTTCCATTAGAATCAGAAGTAGAAGCGTAAATTAGTAACAAATCACTAAAACTAGAGCTATTTTTTTCTTATTCTCATTTGGAAATAATTTCCACATTGAAAATAACCCTTCTCTTCCTCCATGCAAAAATTTGGTATCAAAACCAAGTTCTTTAGAGGTCAGTTACATATTAATAACACTGGGCAACATTTACCTGAGAAGTACATATCTTATTAAGAAACATTCTTATATAATGTATTAATTCATAAAACATTTATGCCAAACTTTTATGCCAAGTACTGTTACAATGGGCTGAAACTCAGTACTATACTACCCGTTTAAAATTTAAATTTTTCCACCCTTGACGCTTGGCTACTACAAACCTTCACCTTCAAGCTTAAATGAAACCACCTAATTTTCTCAAATACCCAATTACCCTGCAGTCCTCGGGGCCTGTTTTCTAGCTCCTCATTTTTGCTTATTTGACTTATACTTCCTGCTTCCTTTTACTTCACCTTCACGCAAAACCTTTTCCAGTTTTGAAGGTCATGCCATTCTCCTATATTACTTCATATTACTTTGCTTTTTTTTTTTGAGACGGACTCTCATTCTGTTGCCCAGGCTAAAGTGCAGTGGTAGGATCTTAGGTCACTGCAACCTCTGCCTCCCAGGTTCAAGTGATTCTCCTGCCTCAGCCTCCCGAGTAGCTGGGATTACAGGTGTCTGTCACCATGCCTGGCTAATTTTTGTATTTTTAGTAGAGACGGGGTTTCACCATGTTGGTCAGGCTGGTCTCAAACTCCTGACCTTGGGTGATCCGCCCGCCTCAGCCTTCCAAAGTGCTGGGATGACATGCGTGAGCCACTGCGCCCAGCCTACATTACTCTTTAAGTACCAATTATCAATTTATTGTCTATTAGTTCCAAATCCACCCTTCCTCTGCTCTCCTTTCTGATACTAGAGCTAGACAGCCACCTTAAAAAAGTGTAAGGGTGAGCCATGAAAATGTCTCGGGGAAAAGCATTTAGAGGGTAACAACAGGCACAAGGGTCCCCAGTGCGGAACATAACTGGCAGATAATCAACCAGAGAAAAAAGACAGGGAAGTGATAAGAAGTCAGATCAGAGAGGTAGTGAGTCATACTGTGTAGAACCTTGAAGCTACAATTAGGGCTCTGAATTTTACTAAGTAAGATAGTAAACAGGATTCTCAGCGAAGGAGTGACATGATCTAACATTTTTTAAAGGATTTACAAACTTTATCTTTTCAAAGCCCCACCTTCTGCCTTTGATTTTCTCTTATTTTGCTTTCTGCTCTTCTTTTCTTTTTTTTTTTTTAAGACAGGTCTCATTCACCCAGACTGGACTGCAGCAGTGTGCAGCTCACTGCAACCTCTGCCTCCCGGTTTCAAGCAATTCTCCTACCTCAGCCCCCTGAGTAGCTAAGATTACAGGTATATGCCACCATACCCAGCTAATTTTCCTATTTTCATTTTTAAAATCTTTACCTTTCAATAATTTTAAATTTACAGACAGTTATAAAAATAATACAAAGTTCCCATATAACGCTGGAAAACTAGACTAAGTAAATCTTACATAAACCATGTTACATTTGTCAAAGCTAGACATTAACACTGGTATATTGCTATTAAGTAAATGTTAAACTTTATTCAGATTTTACCAACTTTTCCACTAATGAGCTTTTTATCTTCCAGAATATAATCCAGGATATCACATTCCATTTAGTGACTTATTCTCAAAAGATCATTTTGGTTGCCTGTTGAAGATATACTGTAGGGGTAGACACTGGGAGATTAGTAAGAAACTACTGCAGTTGACTAGAGTATAGCTTTGGTAGTGATGAAAGCGCTCACATTCTAAATGTATTTTCAAGGTAGAGCTGACCAGAATTAGACTGAATGTGAAATGTATAAGATCTTCTTCTTGAGACGTCAAGGATGACTCCAGGGTTTTGGCCTGAGCAAATGGAAGACAAAGTTGCCATTTATTAAAAAGGGAAATAATGAGGTCAGGCTATGCATGTGTACGTAAGGGGGTATACGAGATATCTCTGTACCTTCCTCTCAGCTTGCTCTGAACCTAATATTGCTCTTAAAAAATAAACTCTTAAAAACAGAAAGGGAAGGCCGATGGGTGAATAGATACAAAGGTACTATAAAAAATTCAGTTTTGTAGATCTTAAATTTGAGATGTCAATTAATTAGATATTCACATAAAGATGTCAAGTAACAGATAATTTGAGTCTGGAGTTGGGGAAAAGGTTAAGGTTAGACATACAAATTTCAGAGTCAATCAGTATAGGGATATACCAAGATCACCTAGGATGTCAATACAGAGAGAAGAGGTTCTAGAACTGAGCCCTGAGGATATGCAGAAAGATAAGGAAGAAGCCACAAGAGTGAGACAGAGTAGCTAATAGAAATAAGGAAAGCAAGAAGGTGGTATCCCACAGGCCAACTAAGTATTTCAAAAAGAAAGACATGATCAACTGTATCAAAAAATACAGACAGGTTGAGAAGAATAAAGATTTGGTGGGCACGGTGGCTCACACCTATAATCCTAACACTTTGGGAGGCTGAAGCAAGAAGATCGTTTGAGCCCAGGAGTTCAAGACCAGCCCAGACAACATAAGGAAACCGTGTCTCTACAAAAAACATAAAAATTAGCTGGGCATGGAATGTAGTCTCAGCTACCCAGGAGGCTGAGGTGGGAGGATTACCTGAGACCAGGGGGTTGCAGCTGCAGTGATCTGTGATCACACCACTGCACTCCAGTTTGGGCGACAGAGTGACACGCTGTCATCCATCCATCCATCCATCCATCCATCGATCAACAGATTAGGAACTGACTACTGAATTCAGGATCATGGAAGTCCTTGATGACCTTAATAAGTACAGTTTCAGGGAAGTACTAAACTGATTGGAGTGGGCATATAGGAGAATGGGAAGGAAGGAAATGGAAGCAGCAAAACCACTTAACTTTCAGAAGTTTTGCAGCAAGGAGAATAGAGAAATGGTGTGGCTCCTGTGGCGGGGTGGGGGTGGGTTTTTTTTTTTTTTTTTTTTTAAGATGAGTAACTCTTTTTCCTCTTCATCTACAATGATTTTCCTGGTGACCTCATCCTGTCTTATGGCTGCAAAACACAATTTATATTCTGATGATTCCCAAGTTTATTACCTCTAGCCTGGACACTCCATACGAAACTCCAGATTCTAGTAAACTCCAGTTTACCAGAGATATTCAGTAAATATTTTTGAATAAATAGATTTATATGTTGATAAGAACATACTAGTAGATAAAAATATGGAAGCCATCCTACACTTATACTATTTCCCCTTCACTCACATCTCATCACCTGTTAAAATCTTTCCAATTTTATCTCCTAAATATTGTTAATCAGTTCTCTCCTTTTTAACTTTTCCATGCTCTTCATCTTTCACCTGGACTACTATAAAAACCTTTTTAAATATTCGCTCTGAAACCAATCCCAACCTGAAATCTAACTTCCACAATATAGCCAGAGTGAGGACTAAACAATTCACCCAAACCACTCTAGGCTAAAAACACCTTAAGTGGCTAGAGCAGGAGTCGGCCAACTTTTTCTGTACAGGGCCAAACAGTAACAGGTTAGGTTTTGCAGGATATACAATCTCTGTTCCACTACTAAACTCTACTGTTGGAGCATAAATGTAAATGACAAGAGACAATATGTTAAAAAAAGAAAAAAAAAAAGTATGGGGCCAGGTGCAGTGGCTCATGCCTGTAATTCCAGCACTATGGGAGGCCAAGGCGAGTGGATCACTTGAGGTCAGGAGTTTGAAACCAGCCTGACCAACATGGTGAAACCCTGTCTGTACCAAAAATACAAAAATCAGCCAGACGTGGTGGCACACACCTGTAATCCCAGCTACTAGGGGGGCTGAGGTGGGAGTATCACTTGAACCCAGGAGGCAGAGATTACAGTGAGCCAAGATCATATCACTGAACTCCAGCCTGGGTGACAAAGTGAGACTGTCTCAAACAACGACAACAACAACCAGGTGTGTGGTTTTGTTAAATTTTTTTTTTTTTAATTTACAAATTAGAAGGTAGACTGGATATGGTCTCCTGACCTAGAAGATAAAATTCCTTAACACGGATTACAAGGATAATAATCATATAGCTATCTCCCATGTCATCTGCCAATCTTCATTTTATACTTTGTACTCTATCACAGAATTGCTTATACTTCCATGTAAATATCACACCTATTTCCTTTTGTTTATATACCCTTCCCAATTTTTTTCTTGCTAACTCGTACTGTATAAGACAGTTCAGACAACATCCCTTCTAAGAGGCCTTCCTTGAACCCTCAACTTAGGTAAGGTGCCCCTCCTTAATCTCCTTAACTCCAAGGCATACCTCTATAATACATTTTACTACACTATATTGAAGTTTTGTTTAAACCCCTCACTACCAGTTTTTAAGTTCCTGATAGGTGGGGACTAGGTCATTCATTTTCAAAACTCTAGCATTCAGCAAATAGTAAGCATCCAATAAATGCTTTTGAACTGAAGGTTCTTCTTAGCAATAGAGCTGAAGTGAGAATAAACATGTTAATTTAAGCATTACTGAAAACTTTTGACGTAACTTAGGTCCGAAAACAAGACATGAAACATCAATGTCAAGAATATAGTCTTGGCTGGGCACGGTGGCTCACGCCTGTAACCCCAGCACTCTAGATGGCTGAGGTGGGAGGATCACTTGAGGTCAGGAGTTTGAGACCAGCCTGGCTAACATGGTGAAACCCCATCACTACTAAAAACATAAAAATTAGCCAGGCATGGTGATGTATGTCTCTAATCCCAGCTACTCAGGAGGCTGAGGCAGGTGAATCACTTGAACCCAGGAGGCAGGGGTTGCAGAGAGCCGAGATCGCCCCACTGCACTCCAGCCTGAGCAACACATGGAGACTCAGCCTCAAAAAAAAAAAAAAGAAAGTCTTTAAGCTTTAACGACTGCCCTATTAGATTTTGGACTTGCAGGGGGCCCTAGCCCTTTTGTTTTGGAAAATCTCTCCCATTTGGAACGGCTGTATTTACCCCACGCCTGTACCTTCACTGTATCCAGGAAGTAACTAACTTGCTTTTGGTTTTACAGGCTCATAGGTGGAAGGGATTTGCCTTGTCTCAGATGAGACTTTGGACTTAAACTTTTGGGTTAATGCTGGAAAGAGTTAAGACCCTGGGAGACTACTGGAAGGGCATGATTGTGTTTTGAAATGTGAGGACATGACATTTGGGAGGGGCCAGGGGCACAATGATGTGGTTTGGCTCTATGTCCCCCCAAAATCTCACCTTGAAATGTAATAATCTCCACGTGTCAAGGGCGGGACCAGGTGGAGATAACTGAATCATGGGGGTGGTTTCCCCCATGCTGTTCTCATGATAGTGAGTTTTCATGAGATCTGATGGTTTTATAATGGGCCCCGTTCGCTCGACACTCATTCTTTCTCGCTGCCCTGTGAAGAGGTGCCTTCTTCCATGATTTAAGTTTCCTGAGGCCTCCCCAGTCATGCTGAACTGTAAGTCAATTAAACCTATTTTCTTTATAAATTAAAAAGAATATAGTCTTTAAAGTCCTCAAATATTTCCTCTAATGCCAACACTACCATTTAAGAGAAAGAAGAAGCAAGAATCTTTAAGTCATTATGCCAAAATGTGAATTAAGACTTACTTCAATCTGAAGAGCCAGTTCTACTTGGTTGTGATAAGAATCTAAGAGTTCTTCAACCGGGTGTCTGAAAGAAACAGCAGTTATTGTGGCTGAAGGATGCTACACACAAAATGATTGTTTTAATCACCAAAATAAGTGTATTTGCATCCAAAAACAAAGTATGAAAACCTGCAATTAATGCTTTAGATGATATACCTTGTCATGGCTTCTTTGTAAGGTTTTTCTATTTGATACAGGTGTTTGTTTAAATCCACGGGTGTTTCATCATCTTCTGCCTAAACAAACACATTTACACAAAAAAAATCAAATCTACTCTTTGGTCTTTCTATTGTCAAATTAAATATAGTTAAGTGTATGATAAAATCTTGAAACCAAAGTGTTTTTCCGAGAACTGAAAATAAAATTCTATCAGAATTAAGTATTATTTGTAACTGACTCAGAAAAAAAGTGAGTTAACATCCTGAAGAAAACTTGTTTGTTAAATGGAAAACATAAATGCTTTCAAGTCTACTTTCAGGTATATAAATAGCTTTTGGAACAAAAACTATTTCTGTTGTATATATAGAGAATAGAGAGCTAAAAATACTTTTAAGATGGCTGATAGCCAAACGAATATGGGGTAGAAAACAGATGGGGAAGAGGTCATTTAAATTTCTGCATTGTTTTTTCTAATGATAATCAATTTTCCTCCCACTCCCCATCATGAACAAGGTACTCGTCTCTTCTACCCTAGGTCTACATTATGCAAATGTAGTCAAAAACATCATTCCTGGCAGGGCACGGTGGCTCATGCCTGTAATCTCAGCACTTTGGGAGGCTGAGGTAGGCGAATCATTTGCGGCCAGGAGTTTGAGACCAGCCTGGCCAACACACCAAAACTCTGTCTCTACTAAAAATACAAAAAAAAAAAAATTTGCTGGGTGGGTTGGTGCATGCCCACAGTTCCAGCTATTCCAGAGGCTGAGGCACGAGAATTGCTTGAGCGTGGGTGGCAGAGGTGCACTGAGCTGAGATCACGCCATTGCATTCCAGCCTGGATGACAGAGGGAAACTCTGTCTCCAAAAGAAAAAAAAAAAGAAAAAAGGACATTATTCCTTAAGAAACTGAAAAGTTACCAATGACTGCCAAAATGTACTAAATTTTATGAAAGTCTTTACCCAATTGAAATGAATTCTACCCCTAACATAAAAGCAAAACTCAAGAAAACCAAGAAAAAAAGAAAGCAGACATCACTGATATTTTTCCATCCAAAATTCTGCCAAATGAAGAATAATTCTCTTTAGAGATTAAAAATTCAATCATAAGTTCACCAAGGGTTCATACAGTAAAACAAAATGGGTACACTTCCTGCATTCTATTTTGCTTTAACCTCAAAAGAAAGCATTGAAAGCATTTTTTTTTTTTTAAAGAACATCCACCTACTGAAGTAGTGAACTTTTAAAATAGGGAATTAGTTTTCATTTTGTGATGAATAATTTATTTTTCTCAGTTTGGTACAAAGGTCAATGTGGATTTTCTTTTCATCCTCAACCAATATTTAGCATTCAAAATTTTTCCTTCTTCCTCATTTTTCCCTGACTCACCCTGATGTTTTCACTCATGTATAAAGCTATTACCAACCAAATGTTTAATTTCTCCACTTTGATTTCCAAATATGCCTCTACCTCTAAGGACTATGTTACCTAAACCTCCATGATTGAAGATCCTCCCTCATTTGCTAAGAAGATTCCTGTTGAGGATGAGTTCATCACCCCATTCCAACTATGAAATCATATAAAATGTACAAGTTGAAAATTGGCAAATTAGCAGAATTATTCAGATTCAAACAAATGAAATTCAGTTATAAGGTACACACTTACTGTTCGGGCCAGATTTTGACACATTGTACTGAAGGTCAAGAGTTGTAGTCTGATTTCTGTGTCCCATTTTCGACAGTTTTGAATATGCTCATGACTTCCAAGGCAATGATTACTGTTAAGATATATTAATTATTCACTATTATTCTATTCAAATTAGAAACTATAAAGGTGAGGGTAAAATTTAAATTGCACCTGCATCAGAAATTGAAGAGAATGGTAAAACACAGACAGTTTTAAAATCAAATCTGAGCATTCAAACAGAGAAATTATTCTGTAGGAGAAGAGTCAATGTAAAAAAGAAAGAAGAGGAAGACAAAGATGAAGAAGGAAATAAGAAAAATAGGGACAGGGCATTTCTAGAAGCCTAGGAGAATAAAATCTGTAAAACAACTGGACTAAATGCTAGATATAATAAATTACAAGGCTGGGCATGGTGGCTCACACCTGTAATCCCAGCACTTTAAGAGGCCGAGGCAGGTGAATCACCTGATCGAGAGTTCGAGACCAGACTGACCAAAGGGCTGTATTTCGTAAAAACACAAAATTAGCTGGGCATGGTGGCACATGCCTGTAATCCCAGCTACTTGGGAGGCTGAGGCAGGAGAATCGCTTGAACCCGGGAGGTGGAGGTTGCGGTGAGCCGAGATCGTGCCATTGCACTCCAGCCTGGGTAACAAGAGTGAAACTCCATCTCAAAAAAAGATATAATAAATACCTGGGTAAGAAAAAGATTCATATAATGTTTATTTCAGGCAACTAAAAGGATATCACAGCTGACTACTGTGCATAAAGTAACAGTGCATGTTGCAAAAGGAAAATAGAGTCTATAATGATGTGACTATCGACTCTTTACAGTAAGAAAGACCCATTATATCACTTATTAACCAGCTGCCTGAAATTCTTCCTGTAAAGACTACAAGCTCCTTAAGGGAATACAATGTCTCACTTATCTCTGAACCCCCACCACTGTCTTAGACATGACATCTTAGACATCATATATTTGAATAAAAGTTTACTAATTTGGTAAATCAATTCAATAGGACCCAATGTATTTCTGCATTATAAATTCAACTCGAAATTTTTCTAGATTAAACCATTAAAAATGAAATTGTCAAAGATGTTGCTCAGTAATTAAATAAACTTACTTCTGCAGCACTTCCTCTTGACCGCAAACTTTCAGAACATAGCTGCCAACATCTACTTGATTCAAGTCATCATGTACCCAGCAAAGGGCTTGCATTATAATGATTTCTACAGTAGAACTCACTGTAAAAGAGTTAGTCATCATTTGCACTTTGCTCATTCATACTTATTCAAGACTGTATTACTATAATTTAAGACAGCAGTATACAATAGAAATATAATGCAGTCCACAAATGTAGACCACACATATAATTTCAAATTTTCTAGTTGCCATATTGAAACAAGTAAATCAAAAGAGGTGAAACTAATTTTAATAATATGTTTTGTTTAACCTAACACAGTTGACCTTCTATATATGTTGGTTCTGCATCTGTGGATTCACCAATCACGGAACAAAAGTATTTGAAAAGAAAAAAACTGCATCTGTACCGAATATGTACACACTTTTTCCTTGTCATTATTCCTTAAACAATACAATATAGCAAGTATTTACATAGCATTTACATTGCATTAGGTAATATAACTAATCTAGAGGTGATTTAAAGTATACAGGAGTATTAACATTGTATGCCTGTATCAAAACATCATGTTACCCCTTCCCTTTGATGCTTTAAAAAAAGATCATATGTACCCCATAAATATATATATACCTACTATGTACCCATGCAAGTTAAAAATTTAAAAATTAAACCAAAAATAAATAAGTTATACAGAAGGATGTGTATCAGTTATATGATAATACTATGTCATATCAGGGATTTGAGCATCCTGGGATTTTGGTATCTGAAGGGGATCCTGGAACCAATCCCCCACAGATGATATTTAGCAGTATCTAGCAAACAATGATTTAAAATGAATTACAAGAAAAAGATTCACCATTTTAAATGTTTGAGATTTGCCTGGTATATTTTCCAATGAAAAATAAAAATACAGCAGGTAGGTTATACTTTTGAGATGGAGTCTAACTCTCACCCTCACTGCAGTGAGCCAAGATCATGCCACTGCACTCTAGCCTGGGTGGCAGAGTGAGACTCTCTCTCAAACAACAACAACAACAACAACAACAACAAAAACCATAAAACTTTTCCTTTAACAACTAAAAGAATAATTGTTACAGTAGCTGATGGTTTTCTGTTTCAGATTTGTATTTTTTCAAAGGGCCTTCAAAAGTACAAAGCTAGAAAGAATGTATCTCAATATTAGACACATTCCTAGTCATAACCATTAAAGAATAAAAATTGCATAATTCTTAGCCAAAGTACTGTAGAAATAAAGGATCTCATTCCTTGGGGAATCCTGTTAAGATAATATGTATTATGAAATGCAATAAACTCTGTAAGGAAAAAAAATTAGTTTTTAAAACTATAAGAAAAAAATTCCTACAGACATCTCTAGAGAGAACACCCATACTAAGTTTGGAAGAAAGGATTAAAATAAAAGAGAATTATCTTCTCCACAGAAGAACTTAGCAAGATATCTGGAATTTCAATTTCACTGACAGCTCTTTATAAGCAAGCATGCTTCCTGTCATAAAATGAAGGATAAAAATAAAGAATTAGATTATAATTAGCTTTTCCATCGAATGCTTTTGGGCCTTGGCCAAGAGCCACTGATTAACAAAAAGTTACTCAGCACTTTTCAGATAATTATCTATTTATAAAGGTAACCTGATTCCCCACTAGTTCTAACCAGAAAACTATCCACATGAATGACAAAAAGACACATGATAACAAAATTGGTTTATTAAAAGAATGATAATATTGATATTTTAAACATCTCCCCCTTACAGAACAAAACAAGAGGCTTGAGGAACCATAAACCTACCATCGCATGTAAAAGTAACTGGTAGCTGAAATCCTTCAATTTCAATGGAGACCTTCACACTAGCATTTTCTCCGCATATGTTTCTTTGTGCTGTGACTGGACTTAACAAATAGCCTGGGTTTGTGTGGTGATTGGTATATGGAAATTTGGTCTTCAATCTGTTCACAATAAAGAAGAAATTAAATTCTTTTTTAAAAAACTTCATTTGAGGGCTCTGAACAAGGTTTTACATGTTTATAGCCACTCAGGTCTGTGGCATTGTCCAACTCAAGCAGCTCATGAAACTGCAATGCATGAACTCCTGCTGAAACTCCAAATACCAGCATTTTCCTTTTAAATAAAAGAAACCCAAGGAAAAGGAAGAGATGAACTACTGCCAGGATATCTTTGGTAACATTATCAACACTACCCAAGCACATGCTTGGATAAATGGCATTTTAAATGAGGTCCTCTGCTTAAAAATCTTTTGCCACACAGTACAAGTACACAAAATGGTACCTTTTAAATGATTCTATAGGCAATGTGATGGCCAAAAGGATAAAACTGTGATGGCCAAAAGGATAAAATGTTTGTTGTCTTGAAAATTTTTTTTCTTCTAAGGACCTTTTTCCTACAAACGTTGTTTCTGGCTGCTAGATAATGAACAAAATACAGACAATGGTTTTTTACAGTGCTCCAAGGGCTTTCTTCCCTCAAAGTGATTTCTAAAACTTAGGGAATCAAAAGAACTGCCTGTGAAGGTATTCACAGGAGCAACACAGTTTAAAATTAAATACATGAATGTGGTGTATGGCTCATCTCCAGCCAGCACTGCTGTTATCATAAGACAAAGACAGATTTGATAACTTCTTTACACTTGTGAGCTCTTTTAAACTGATTTTTTTCTAGAGGTTAGAAGACAGGGACCAGTCCTCCTACCTGCTTTTCATAGGGTTACAAATGGAATGAATGCTAGTAGTATTGTATACTTGCTTCTGTAGAGATTAAAATAATCAGGTCACGGAAGTAGAATAAAACAGCTTGAGTTGACAGAAAAAGGTTCTGGGGAAGTAGCACATGTAAGCATTAGTGCATATCCTCTAGAGTCAAATTACCTTATATTGAATCCTGATTATACTACTTATTAGCTGTGTGAACTTATGCAAGTTATTAAATCTCCTTGTTGCTTCGGTTTTTTCTTCTACAAACTGGGGGTAATACTACTACTTACTTGATAGGGTTGTTGTGAGAATTATGTGAATTTAGTTTATAAAGCATTTAGAACAGTGCCTAGTACATGGTAAGTGCTTTAACCTTCTTGTCAAATAAATGAGTTAGTGAAGGAATAAATCTGGTTTTTGCACTGAACTCTTAAGCAACACAAAGGATCCAATATTAAAACTATAATACACCCTTTCTTTATAAATTACTCAGTCTCAAGTATTCCTTTATAGTAATATAAACACTAAGGCAGATGCTCACATCAAATCATGAAATTAATGTATGAAATGTTAGAGAATTTTTTCTACATCTAAGCAAGCTTTCAATTTTCAGAAACCGTTAAGGATGACAAAAGTAAAAGCAGAAATTCTTGATAGCTAACAAAAGAATTTATTAGACAAAAATTCCAGTGATAAAACTTAGCTTTGTTTGAGAGGAGGAAACCTGCATTTCCCTTTCTTAAAATAAGTCCTTTCTTTTACACAACAATGTGAATGTAACTATGTCACTGAAATGTATACTTAAAACCAGTTAAAATGGTAAATTTTGTCACGCATATTTTATCACAATTTAAGAAATGTTTTTATAATGGGTCCTTTTTGTATTTACTTGGTACCATGGAAGATACCAGATCCAGAAAATACACTAATTTCCTTTTTCTGTAAAATTGATTTCTTCTAATTCATGGTTTGTTTGCTTTATAAAAATTGCCAAAAACCACAAAACACGTAAGATGTAAGATTCCTTACAATTGAGGTTCTTTTTGTGGTTTTTTTTTTGGTAACTAAATGTTTAAACATTTAAATATACAAAATCAAATTAAATTATTAAATGAATAACTGCTGTCTGAGTAAATTATTCACTTTAAATATAGACCAGATAAGGTATTTTTATGGATACTGTAAGCCACACATCACAGTCTGATGTTCTTAAGTAACTACCTATAAAGAGTATTTAACTCTAATTTTTATTTTCTCTAAAATTTCTACTCCCCTATCACCCAAATAAAAGGCTTTGTCTGTTTAGTGTGGCTCTACAGTTTAGGAAATTCAGTATCTCTATGCAGAAACAAAAATCCTTTATGGTTTATTTTTCTACTTTTGTGTGCTCAGACTACAATTCTGCACAGATAACCAAATCATACAAAATCAGAATATAAAGAGGAGAAGAGATAAAAATGAGGGTTTTGAAAGATTTCAAATGAATTAACATTATTCCATAGGAAAGCATATCAGCACTACTTAGAATAAAATAACCAAATGCAGAGTTGAAGTCCTTGAAAACATATAGCAAGTTTTTGGGGTCAAGATACTAGTATAGGATATATATAGTATATATATGAATATTATATGACTATAAAGCTATTCAGAAAGACAGGTGTAGAGTGTGGTTTCTCATCTTATCCTAAAGGACCACAAATAAAGTAGCAATAACTTCTACTGGTATTTAACACTATTAGAAGAACTTTCTTGACCGGGTGCGGTAGCTCACGCCTGTAATGCCAGCACTTTGGGAGGCCGAGGTGGGCAGATCACCTGAGGTCAGGAGTTCAAGACCAGCCTGGCCAACATGGTAAAATCTCGTCTCTATTAAAAATACAAAAAAAATTAGCTGAGCATGGTGACACATGCCTATAGTCCTAGCTACTCAGGAGGCTGAGGCCAGAGAAACGCTTGAACCCAGGAGGCAGTGAACCGAGATCGCACCACTGCACTCTACCCTGGGCAACAAGAGTGAAAACTCCGTCTCAAAAAAAAAAGAACATTTTCAGCACCTGTAACTAGTAGATATAGCAAGCTCTGAAATCACTAGTCCAAGTCTTTAATTTCACAGATGAGAAACAACAAGAACCAATACCTAGAACTACTAATAAATTCCAAGTCTTTTTTATATTTTATCTTAACTATAAACAAATATTCTGACAGCCTGACACTAATTTCACAGCTGAATTTAACTGAATAATTTTTGAAGATCTCAAAAAGCAAAGAACTGGCTCTCTAATTACAAGCCTAAATATTTGTTTTAAAAATCCACTGCAAAATGAGCATACTGGAAAAAATAGAGCCACTAATTTCAAAGTACATCTCCTCACCTCAATCTCCATGGTCACCACAGGGGAACAAGAGAAGTTCCTAGAACATGGCTTCAAAAACACCAGTACTTCTTACTGCTCTAATATTTGTTACAATCATAGTCTACTAATGAAAATAAAATTACAAAAAGAACTCAATCTCTCTTTAGTCCACTTGCAGTTTTGTACCACATGAGTGTGTGTGTGTGTGTGTGTGTGTGTGTGTGTGTGTGTGTAAACAAAAACAGTCATTTTCAATTAGTGGCAGAGTTTGTATAAATAGCTCTATGATTCAAATGGGAGAAAAAAGGTAGGTCTCAGCTACCTAACTTCTCAACTTGCAAAGCTTAAATGTAGTAGTTACTTAACATGGCCTAACAGAAAAATACAAGGCCTGTTTGGGGAGAGTAACCTTTGCCAAGAAAAAGTGACTCTACTGATAATATTTTTTTTCCTAAGGTATTCTGAAGAAAAGAAATGCTGGCTAAAAGGTAACATAAAGGAAGACAGAGTTTTAATAAAATATCACCAATCGTCCAGAAAATCTCATTAAATATTAAGTTCTTCAACATTAAAATAATGTACATACTCAAAAATGTTCTGGGAACGCCAAATCCTGCTATGCTTAAAGCAGACCACACTGAAGACAATGCTGGATTCAGAAAAAAATCTCTCAGTGGTGATCTACTTCCCTTTTTTAGATAACAGATCTCTCATCCTCTTGGCCACAAGGATTGTTGTTCCACTCTTTCCTCCTGCGGGATTTTCCTATCTGACTAGCGCTAAGGGGACTCCTTTTTCTTCTCTGCTACTGAGACCATTCAATTGCATGGAGGAAAGGCAGAGGAAGAAAAGTGAGGAAGGAGAAGGAAAGGAAAGGGAGTGGACAAGGAGAATCGAAGAAAGGAGGGATGATTTATAGTAATGAATTACTGAATCTTGCTGTTAATGAACTCTGCCCCATCCTTCCTCTATCTGCTATTTGGGTTGTGAACCAATACATGACCCTTTTTAAGTTCAAGATGGGTTTTAGCACTTGTAACAGAAGTCAAGACTAATATAGTGATATAATAGGAAGAAAACATGCTTAACCAGAAGCAAAAGAGAGTTGGTTCTATTATTGATATTACTGACTAGCCAAGTAAACTTTGTTAGGTTACTTCTCTGAGTCTCAGTTTCCTCACCTATAATGAAAGTTAGACACATTTAAGATTGAGAGAACATTCTATAAATGTGTTTCTCTAAACTTCAGAAATATATTTGCTCTTCTAAACTTGCCTGTTATAATATCATTTCTTAAATGTGTAAAACAGTATTTTGAAGGTTAGAAAGTTTATAGCAAAATTAAGTCTAAGACAAAAGTAGGTATTTTTTAAACATACTGAAATTTACAGGTAAGTCATATTTTTTACTGGTTATTATACTATCAGAAGTCTACTGTCTGACCTCAACTTTTTCTTCCAAATATTAAGAAACCTAACAGGTGAAGATACAAGTTCAGTTGTAGTTTGTGGTAACGTGCCAATTAACTCTGACTTGAAATTTTAGCCACAAGAAGAAAATAATTAAAATTTTTCAAATTTTATCATTATTAGCACGAAACTGGTTTTCAAGTCAATTTTTCAAAAGAACATTTATAAAGAAAAATTCCTTACTTTGTAATGGATCGACAAAAAGCTGCCATCTCCTCATTCTGTACTTCAACTTCTTGAAGAAGAGAACTTCCAGTTGGCAAATTACTGGTCCCATTTGGGTCTTTCTGTAATTAAAACAGTGTTTTTATCTTAAAAGTGGAAGATCCACAAAATGCTACATAGAAGCACAGCACAAACACATTTTTATGAAAATATGTACAAAGCTATGGAAGTAAAATAAATATCAATAACAAATTTTTAAATTATATATTTCTATCTTTGTAAAAGTAATGTCAACTAAGCCGGATTTTAGTTCATTGGTTTTACTTGATCAGTAGTAGAAACAGGATGTACTAGAGTAAGAATGGAAAGATAAAGACCTTTCCATTCCAAATATTCCTAAAATAGACACTTTAGAAATTTTACAACTAAATGAAATTAAAGGACTGTCTTACGAAAATGAAGAGATGAAGCCCATTTGCGACTCTTCTAATCAGTCAGAAATTCTATATATTCAACTAGGCCCCAAATTCCAAGAAAGAAGATGTTTTTTTATGTAAGAGAATGGGCATTTTCTAGGTTAATAAACTTATACAAACATCCTCACAATCCCTCAAAAGTTAAGTTTACGTCTGGTCAAAAACTGTTTACAGCTTTCAGGGAGATCAATTCACCACTCAAGTGTAGCCAAACAGCAGAGTCCACTGAGAGTGTTTTGACACTACATAAAAATACTTGATTTGGGGCAAATTTCAAATATAAATTCCCTTTAAAATTAGAATTGGAACATTCTCAATTCAAAATTCAGTGAGAACAAAGTGCATACATTTCAAGAGCTATAACACTTTTCAGTGACTATGGCACACAAAAAGATTCTTTTTTTTTTTTTTTTTTGAGACAAGGACTCATTCTGTCGCCTAGGCTAGAGTGCAGTTGCTCAGCAAGGGCTCACTGCAGCTTTGACCTCCTGAGGTCATGTGATCCACCTCAGCCTCCCAAATAGCTGGGACTACAGGTATAGGCCACCCCATCTGGCTAATTTTTGTATTTTTTGTAGAGTCGGGGTTTTACCATGTTGCCCAGGATGATCCCAATCTCCTGGGCTCAAGCAAGCAATCTGCCTGCCTCAGCACACAAGATGATTCTGTGTGAGAAAATTAAACTGAAAATTTAGGTCAACAATTCCTTTATGAGTTTCCTTCCTTTAAAACATGTCAGAGCCCTTTCTGTTAGAATGTGATATACACACTTGGAGAAAAAATAAATACTTCAAGTTCTACAAAAGCACAACTAAAAAGTAACAAGTCTCCTGGGAAAAGAGAGTTAAGGTGGACTACTGAATATCCATGTAGCCAGGTGTGGTATTGCACACTTGTAGTCCCAGGTACCCAGGAGGCTAAATTAAGAGGGTCAGTTGAGTCCAGAAGTTTGAAGCCAGCGCAAGCAATACAGTGAAACTCCATCTCTCTAAAAACAAAAATAATTTTTTTATATCAACATAACTCTGTAATCAAAGCCCTAACTAAAACAATAACAGGTCCTTATAAAAATAATTGCACAGTTAAATGTCTGCTCCCATTTGCACCTAGCATTACATCCTTTGGAGCCTAAAACTCTGGGGCTCTTGTTTCCTCATTTGAGATATGAATTATTCAGGACATACGCTTCTAGTCAACACCAATTGCAATGAAGTTAAAAGCACAGTACCACTGTGCGAGGTCGGGGCGGGTGGATCACCTGAGGTCAGGAGTTCAAGACCAGCCTGGCCAACATGGTGAAACCTTGTCTCTACTAAAAATACAAAATTAGCCAGGCGTGGTGGCAGGCACTTGTTATTCAAGCTACTCAGGAGGCTGAAGTGGGAGAACTGATTGAACCTGGGAGGCAGAGGTTGCAGTGAGCCAAGACTGTACCACTGCACTCCAGCCTGGGCGACAAAGTGAGACCCTGTCTCAAAAAAAAAATTCAAAGAGAAATGTTTTTGCAGCTTCTTGGTCTGCAAACATTGTTACAGCTGACATATTAATACTGTGGAATGTGAAACTGTTCTTGAAGCCACTCATTTTCACTAATAAGAGGACACTTCTGCAGAATTCTCAGTGTTTTCCTTATATCTTCATATAGTGCTAAAGCTTTCTCTTAGGCTGTGAGAAGTTTGTTTCCAATTATTTCAAAAAGTTAATATGCTGGGAAAGATTACGTCTGAACTAATGCTATTTTCCCATTATACTGACATCAGTCTCATAGCTACCTATCACACATCAATCAATTTGTATTACAGAAGCAACCACTATGACAGACTATATTACTCTAAAGAATGGGATTTGATATTTCCTAGCAAATCCTCTGGTTTCACACTCCAAATCTGCCACGATCTAATCCAATCTTATTTTCCAGAACTTCCCTAAAGATTTCTATGTTCCAGTTAGCTTGAATCATATCCTGTTCCTATAAAACACAAATCAAGCTATCTTGCCTCTGGACCTTTCCCTTCACCTTCCTCTTAAACTTCCTTCACCACATTCATCAAAAATCTATTAATTTTTAAAGGTCCAACTGAATGCAACTGCATCGGCAATGCCCTTCATGATTACTCAGTATGAAGGAATTCTTCCCCCCCATACTTCTAAGTACTTAGTCTGAACCAAACATCATATTAATAAATCCTGTTTTATATTTGTCCTAATGTGAAAGCTCCTTGAGAACACAAATAGCATTTTGTTGAATTTTGTATTTTTGTATCCAGTTTAGAAGCATTCAGTCACTAGTTCAATGTGAACTTTTGTTCCCCCCAAAACAAGTTAAAATTCACTTACATATAACCAATGAATCTATCATAGGAATCATAAAACATTTAAAAACTATAAGACAATATGTAGTTCCTTCAATAACCTTCTGAAAAGAGTAGCAGTCATTTTCATTAGTATTTGATTCTATAAAATCAGCCTTTTCTAGGCTGGGCACAATGGTTCACGCCTATAATCCCAGCACTTTGGGAAGCCAAGGCAGGAGGATCACTTGAGCACAGGTCCTAGAGACCAGCCTGGGCATCATAGTGAGACCCTGTCTCTATAAAAGTTTTTTCAAAAAATAGCTGGGTGTGGTGGCATGTGCCTGTAGTCCCAGCTACTAGGGAGGCTGAAGTGGGAAAATCATTTGAATCCTGGAGTTTGAGGCTGCAGTAAGCCATGACTGCATTCTGTACTCCAGCCTGGGTGGCAGAATGAGACCCTGTCTCAAAAACAAACAAACAAACAAACAAACAAACAAAAAAACCTAAAACTAAAAAATTAAAAAATATATATTTTTAAATATATACATTTGGGCCAGGAGCGGTGGCTCATGCCTGTAAGCCCAGAATTTTGGGAGGCTGAGGTGGACAGATCACCTGAGGTCAGGAATTCCAGACCAGCCTGACCCACATGGAGAAAGCCTGTCTCTACTAAAAATGCAAAATAAGCCAGGCCTGGTGGCGCATGCCTGTAATCCCAGCTACTCAGGAGGCAGAGGCAGGAGAATCGCTTGAACCCAGGAGGCGGAGGTTACAGTGAGCTGAGATTGCGCCATTGCACTCCAGCCTGGGCAACAAAAGCGAGACTCCATCTCAAAAAATATATATATATATACATACACACACACACACACACACACACAATATATATAAAATATATATTATATATAATATATACTTAATATATAATATATAATATATACTTAATATATATAATATAAATATATCTAGGGGCATTCATTCATTTATAAACTTATTTATCAAAAAAAGCTCTATTAGGTGGGAACTATTATTACTCCCATTTTATGAAAAAAATGAGGCACAGATAAGTTAATTAACTCACAAGGTCATACAGATAATATAGGCAGAGTGTGAATTTCAACCCAGGCAGTCTGGCTTCAATGTCACATGCTTAATCACCATGCTAATCTGTCTCTCAAAAGAATATCCTTAAAAATCCCTAGAAACACAATGTGAAAAACAACATTGTGACCTTTGTGGGAGCAGTGCTAGGAAAACCTAAAGCTTTGCTGCACCTAAGAATCATCTTTCCCTGAAGAACTGTTCTTCATGTTTTACTTATTTTAAAAACAGATTCTGAATCTCCTTAGGTGGCATTTTAGGATTTTAAAAAAATAATAATAGCTATATTTTTTGCTGTGTCTCTCATGAATTAGGTCCTTCCTTTTATTTAAGTTATGAGTTTGAATTAACAAAAACTAAATATAATAATTATCTAGTCACATATCAAGGTAATAATAGAATCCGGAAAGTTAACTCAAATGTTTTGTCTGTAAAGGGTAAAAAATAGCTAGGCTGCCAATATTTCACCTCAAACATTAACAGTTTTGGATCTTTCCCTCTGCTTTCTCTGGAATAAAAAATACATATATTTCACACATATTCCCTTAATCCATACTCCCACCCCACCTCCAAACTCCACACAAACAAACGAAAGCATCAAATCATCTCTTCTCCATTGATCTTGCACAGACTTTTCTTCTGTGGCACTCAAGACTTTCTATTTTGTACTGCATTTACACACATTCACATCTTGTCTCCCCTTTCTAGCCCAAGTTCTTTAATGGTGAAGTCTACAAATGATTAATGTGTGCAATCCTCACATTGCATAACCACACACACTTTTTAACAAATGAAAGAGATATATGATAATCAATAAGAAAATACTGCCAATGCATTAGCCAATACATGGAACAAAGAAAGAAGTTTGCAGGGGAAGATACAAAGTTCTCCAGTAAATATGTTGTGTTTGAAAACCCATGTAGATGTTTAGGTCATCGTCTAGAAATGTTCTACTCCAGAAATATTCTATTCCAGAGCTAGAGACAAAGATTTAGGGATCATCCAATTTCTGTAATTTTTTACAGGGAACTCTCTCTCTGTTAACTGCTGTCAGCATCCTTCAGGATCACTGAGAGAGCAAATTCTCGGTCAGCAGTCTTTGGGTCAAGCTCCATTAAGAGGAAACAGTCTCTCTGGGAAGCTAAGGGAAACATAAGGGCCTGTATCTGTGAGGCACAGAACTGGGACATCTCTTTATTTTCATATATATGGAAAGGCTTATGCAATTATGAGCTGACAAGTCTCCAGATCTGCAGTTGGCAAGCTGGAGACAAAGGAAAGCAATGGTGTAGTTGCAAAACCCAGGAAGGGCCAATGCTTCCATTTTAGTCCAAAGGCAGGAAAAAAATTGATGTTCCAGCTTGAAGGCAGTCAGGCAGGAGGAGTTTCCCCTTTACTTTTGGGAGGGTCATTCTTCAATTAATCGGATGAGGCTCACTCACATTAAGCAGGAAATTTGCTTTATCCAGCTGACCAATTCAAACATTAATCTGACCCAAAAACACACTCATAGACATACCCAGAATAATGTCTGATCAGATATCTGGACACCCCCCACGGCCTAGTCAAGCTGAAACATAAAATTAACCATCACAGCATCTCCATCATAGACAGCCAAGGAGTCACATTACTATAAGGGTCTAGATCAGTAGCTTTCAATCTAAGTACATTGGAGCCTCAAGAATAAAGCACTGACCAAGGGAAAACAAGTAAAGCATTATTAAAGACAACCAAGAACAAAACCTTTGGAGGAATGCCTATGTTTAAAGGCTAGACAAAGAAAAAGGAGTCAAAAATCACAGGAAGAAAAATAGGAAGTAGATTTACCCAGGGTAACAGAAGTTTCAATAAAGGATGTAGTAAATTTTTTTTAAATAAGCAAAAGGGCAAAATGGTGAATATGGTCAAGGGATTGGCAATTCTATAACATAATGGGAATAAGAGGAGGAAAGCAAGAGACTGGAAAGGTAGTGAGTACAAATTCCTTTTTAAACAGTAATAACTTTAAGGACAGGTGTGGTAGCTCATATCTATAATCTTAGCACTTTGGGAGGCAGGTGGATAGCTCTAGTCCAGGAGATGAGACCAGCCTAGGCAACATAGTGAAACCCATCTCTACACAATATACAAAACTTAGCTAGGTAGAATGGCATGCCCCTGTAGTCCCAGCTACTCAGGAGGCTGAGGCAGGAGGATGGCTTGAGCCCAGGAGGCAGGAGGATGGCTTGAGCCCAGGAGACAGAGGTTGCAGTGAGACCAGGTTGCGTCACTGCACTCTAGCCTGGATGACAGAGCAAGACTCTGCCTTAACAAAACAAAAACAAAACAAAACAAAACAAAACAAACAAACAGTAATAACTTTGGGGAAGATAGGAACAAACAGAAACAAGAAAAAGAGTTAAGTTTTGGAAAAGGGAAGGAACATCTCTTCTTTTCAAACCAGAAAGATGAGGGAAATGTGAGGTGAGCAGTTCACACATGGAAGGCCTTGACCTCGATTTAAAAGAAGAAAATGGTAGAGAGTTGGCAGAAGTGAGTTTGGAGGTTTAAGGAAAGTGGTGGAGGTTTAAAACAACTCACAAAAATTTATCAATAAATACTCTGTAAAGTGGTTACAAGAACATGGGGAAGATTTATACCTATACAAGTTCAAGGTTCATGTCATTATTATCCAGAAATTATATGGAACACACTACCAAGTTTTCAATAAATACACTTTAAACATTAAATACATGTTACTTTTCAGAAGAAAGTTGGTTACATCCTTATTTGGACTTTTTTTCCCCCAAAGAAACTTATCTGTACTGTTCAAATACACTTAGCCAGACCATGAAAATCACATGTCGTTTAACCTTCCCTCTTCTTTAAAATTAATCATAGATGCTTTGCCAACGGGGATATGTTTATAACATTAATACAATTAACTTTTTTTTTTTTGAGACAGAGTCTCGCTCTGTCTCGCTCTGTGGCCGGATCTCAGCTCACTGCAAACTCCGCCTCCTGAGTTCAAGCCATTCTCCTGCCTCAGCCTCCCGAGTAGCTGGGACTACAGGCGCTCGCCACCTCGCCCGGCTAGTTTTTTGTATTTTTTAGTAGAGACGGGGTTTCACCGGGTTAGCCAGGATGGTCTTGATCTCCTGACCTTGTGATCCGCCCGTCTCGGCCTCCCAAAGTGCTGGGATTACAGGCTTGAGCCACCACGCCCGGCCTTACAATTAACTTTTAGAAAGAGTTTACAACCACAGAACTTTGCAAAGCCACTTCTATGAAAATAATTCGATCCATTACTAAAATCCTTTGAAATCTGCTCAAGGTATTTAAATTCATAGCTATTAACTAAAAGCCTGATTTAAACTTAAATTGCCAGAAGACACAGTTTTAAGTATTATGTCTTTTACTGGTTTTGGTCACAAAAAAATTGGAACTAAAGTATTTAGAGTATTATTCATAAAACAAAGGACACTAGATGGAAACAGGAAGTAAGCTTGCTGAGTGAGAAGAAAAATACCCTCTGTGTTGAGTTTTCACCACAAAGCATAAAATTCTTACAGGAAATGAACACTTAAGCATGTGAAGTAATTATAAAGAATAGCATTGCAAATTATTTTCCAATAAAAAATATGAGGGAAAGGTTTGTAAATAGAGATGAATGGTGTGTAAAAATTAAAAGCTCCATGTCAATGAATTGTGCCATGGATTTCCAATGTCAGCCTATTACCAGTGTTCATTCAGTTTATCTCCCTATTTTGGTCCACATCAAACCAAACTTTATCTCCCTGTACACAAATAAAATGGAATCTTAGCACTAACAAGAAGGCTTAGAACTTTTTCATACAAAAATCCATTCTGGGCCGGGTGCAGTGGTTCACACCTGTCATCCCAGCACTTTGGGAGGCTGAGGTGGGTGGATCACCTGAGGTCACGAGTTCAAGACCAGCCTGACCAACAAAGGTGAAACCCCATCTCTACCAAAAATACAAAAATTTGCCGGGCGCGGTGGCAGGCACCTGTAATCCCAGCTACTTGGCAGGGAGGTTGAGAGAGGAGAACTGCTTGAACCCGAGACGTGGAGGTTGCACTGAGCCAAGATAGCATCACTGCACTCCAGCCTGGGTGATAGAGCGAGACTCCGACTTTAAAAAAAAAAAAAATCCTATCTGTAGCATTTATAACAGGTGCATGCCAAGCCTCTAAGTCATCAAATAATTGTGTTTACAACTGTTAAATTTAGCCTAAACCTGCCTCCTAACACATTTTAAGTTCAGCCTAACAATTTCTCCATGCATAGTGAACTGTAACCTAGCTGGACGTGTAAACAAACTGTAACCTACTGTTGTGCCAATCACCAAGTTTCAGCCAATCGAGGGTGGCCAACGGTTCAAAACACTTTCAAATAAGGCAAACGTCAGGCCATAACCAATTCAGCTGTTTCTGTACCTCATTTCCATTTTGTGTACATCACTTTCCTTTTCTGACCATAAATCTTCCACCACATGGCTGCACTGGAGTCTCCCTGAACTCATTCTAGTTCAGGGGCTGCCCGATTTGTGATCTCTTCTTTGCTAAATTAAACGATGTTAAATATGTCTAAAGTTTTTCTCTTAACACACCCTGAGAGCAACCATCATGAAATATCTAAGTTCCTTTGTAGATATTTAACCATGAAACCTATCTCCCTGAATTTTCTTCCCCATTGGTTCTTGTTCTACTTTTTAGGACAATGGATTTTAAAATTAAGCTACTAAACTGAATTCTCAATTCACAGAAAAAAATATATAAACAAATAGGACTTGTTTGGCCAGGCACGGTGGCCCACGCCTATAACCCCAGCACTTTGGGGGACTGAGGTGGGTGGATCACTTGAGGTCAGGAGTTCAGGACCAGCCTAGTCAACATCGTGTGACCCCCCCCAACTCTACTAAAAATGCAAAAATTAGCTGGGTGTGGTGGTATGCACCTGTAGTCCCAGTTACTTGGGAAGCTGAGCCAGGAGAATCACTTGAACCTGGGAGGTGGAGGTTGCAGTGTACCGAGATAGTGCCACTGCACTTCAGAGCCTGGGTGACAGAGCGAGACCCTGTTTCAAACAAACAAACAAAACAAACAAACAGGACTTGTTTAATTTTAAGTTTTTCTATGCAATGTATTTTAACTTTCAGCCCTTACTACCAGTTATTTCTCTTTGTTTTTTAGAGACAGGGTCTCATTCTATAGCCTTGGCTGGAGTACAAGGGCCTTATTATTATATCTCACTGCAGCCTCAAACTCCTGGGCTTGAGATCCTCCTACCGCAGCCTCTTGCGGGACTACAGAACAGCTGTAGTCCTAGCGTGCATCACCACACACAGCTATTTTTTTTCCCCATAAACACGGGTCTCCCTACATTCCTCAGGCTGGTCTCAAATTCTTGGCCTCAAGCAGTCCTCCCACCTGGCCTCCCAAAGAACTGGGTTTACAGACATGAGCCACACCTACCCTTCTACCAGTTGTTTCTATTAAAATCTAGCACAGATTGTCATCTAATGTAACACAAAGTAGTACACTTAATATAACATACTAAAACAATTAGTATATCAATATTTCATCCTGTCTTATAAGAAGAGCACCATGACTTTCAGGTATTCTACTTACTGCACTGGTTTGAAAATGTATGTCCAAAATACAAAACCTTTAAAAAAAAAAAAAAAGTCCACTTCCTCTTCCACATAGCAACTTCCCAAATTTTAACTATTATTTCTGAAAGGGATCTAGTCTAGTCAACTTTATTTCATAGATAAAGAAACTCAGATTCAATGATTTAACTCCAATTAATACTCTCTTCTTCAGACAAAATACCTCCAACAGTTCCTTAAATGGCATAAGTTCTAGATCCTGAAAACTATAGTCTTCTCTTTTCAAAACATACTCTAGGCTGGGCACAATGGCTTACACCATAGGGAGACCTCACCTTCACAAAAACTAAAAAAAGTAGCTGGGTGTGGTGGCATGTACCTGTAGTCCCAGCTACTCAGGAGGCTGCATTAGAAGAATGACTTGAGCCTGGGAGGTATAGGTTACAGTGAGCCGTGATCACACTGCTGCATTCTACCCTGGGTGAAACAGTGTGAGACTCTGTCTTTAAAAAAAAAAAAAAAGACACACTTCAGTTTCCTTACTGGTGGCCCCTCTTAGGATATACTCAAACAAAATTATTAGATGGGGTTTGATTAGAGTATAATGGGATGATGAACACTTCCTCAGCCATGCTGCAGTTAGACTCCCCTAAGACTGGCAAGTACCCTAAGCCACGTCAGTTCAGATAGCACGCTATCAGTAAAGCTGTTGACATGTTATGCTGTAGTAATCTAGCTCCAATCTCTGATCAAGTCATATTATTGCTTACCCAGTTTCTGGCTCATATTCTCATAATTCATTTGCTTACTACTTTAATCCTTCCCCTATACTTTTTAACTAAGATCTAGGAATGTGTTTCTGCTAAAACTAATCCTGGCTGGCAGCCTAGTTAATTAATTCCTAGAGTTTGAGCAACTAGCAGCTCTCTGCAACAACCATGTGACCTGATTACCCAGATCTTGCTAGGCAAACGTCTTCCTATCTTTAGGAAACTACCCATCCTCATTATTCCTTCAAGATACTTTCTGAAAGCACCCCAAATAAGGAAAATATCAAGATGGTACTGTGACAAATATTTTAATACATAGGAAAAAATAAATGTAGGGAGACTTACATGGGTGTCACACCCCTGACCCACCAAAGGAAAGGGTGGAGAACACATGTGTTGAACTAGAAGTGACCAATCTAAACTAAAAAGGTCAAGCAGGGGCAGGAAGTTGAGTTTTGCAATGAAAGCATTAGCAACCTATGCTTTGGGTTTTGAGCTGAAAAGAAACTGTTCCCAGGGTACTCTATTTTTACACTTTGCTATTTGTCTTGTCATTTTCCCAAGCTTGTAGTCTCCTAAAGTATGAAGAAACTTTAAAGTCATCTAGTCAAGAGGTCCCAAATGCAGGTCCAAGGGAGTAACACATTTGCTGCATTAGAACCACTTAGGGAAAGTTTTGCAAAAACTGGTTATCTTCCCCCTGAAATTTCATACTGTCCTTTGGCACCCCTTCCTCCAAATCAGGACTGAGTAGGCCTAAACTCTGTAGGATACAGTGACATATAACTAAATTTGGGAAGCCATTTGAACCATATTTGAATATCTACTCCTTCCAAAATAGCATGTTGTATCACCGGAGTTTGAAAAAGGGAGGGCTGGCCGGGCGCAGTGGCTCATGCCTGTAACCCCAGCACGTTGGAAGGCTGAGGCAGACAGATCACCTGAGGTCAGGAGTTTGAGACCAGTCTGACCAACATGGAGAAACCCCATCTCTACTAAAAATAAAAAATTAGCCGGTCGTGGTGGTGCATGCTTATAATCCCAGCTACTTGGGAGGCTGAGGCAGGAGTATCGCTTGAACCCAGCGGCGGAGGTGAGGTGAGATCACGCCATTGCACTCCAGCCTGGGCAACAAGGAGAAACTCTGTCTCAAAAAAGTAAAAAAAAAAAAAAAAAATAGCTGGGGAGGGCTTTTAGAGTCAGATGGGTTTGAATGTCAGTCCAACTTGTTATCATGGAAATATTCAAATATACACAAAGTAGAATAATAGACACCCAGGTATCCATCATTGGCTTCAGCGATTATCAACATATAGCCAATCTTGTTTCATCTATAAGCCCTCTAAACCTCAACACCTCACTTGATTTTATTACATTTTAAATTCTACAGTATACACCTCTAAATATAAGATTCATTTAATTAATTGCAATATCATTATTACACCAAAATATTAACAATAATTCCTTTTAACTTATTTACATCTTAGTTTCCTCAACTGTAAAATAGGGATGGGTCATACTCTGGCCTCATAGGATTCTTGTGAGCTTTCTCTCTCAGTGATTAAAAAAAAATGTAGAAGAGTCCTTTGGCTTTGGCAACATATTGGCAAAAAATAATAATAAAGAGTTCAGTTTGAATACGTACAACATAGATAAAAATCATGTAAGTTCTTGCTTTCCGAATTCCAGTCTTGGAGCTTTGGACAGTAAATAACCCACCTACCCAGAAACCTCAACTTGCTTAAGATGATGACTACAATGCATCTGGAATGGTAATGTCAGCTCAGCTGGGACAATCTATTTCTCTCAGTAGGTAAATGACTTTTCAACATTCAATGACTTTTCAAATGGGAAGTTCAGAATTTAAGATATAATTAAATTAATCAAGGTAATTTATAAACATCTGTGTTAACTTCAAGACAATCTATTATAGCTACAATGCATTCATTGTGGGGCTCTGCCTTCTACCAGTGCAAGGGTTGAGCCTAAGCTCAGCTCCCTACAAGACAAGGGGCTTCCTTTCCTTTGATAGCAAGACTAACTTTTCAGAGCCCCAATGTCTTTCTTCAGGTTCGAGGCAGTTGCTCTACCCAAACAACTCTAAACAGCTGACATCTTAAATCCAGACTACATCTCAAATCCTGACTCCAGGCACTAAACACAGAATTCGTTTCTCTCATGAGAAACCTATAAAATAAGAGACCTACAGCTAGGACGTCATCTGCCTGTTAGAAATTGACCCGAATACGAATCCAGCAGTGACCTAGACCCTGCAGGATGGGAAGATCAGGGGGACCAGTGCCTTCCCCCCTACCACCCCTATTTTTTGAGATAGGGTCTTGCTCTGTTGCTCAGGCTGGAGTACAGTGGTGCAATCATGGCTCACAACAGCCTCAACCTCCTGGTCTCACACGATCCTCCTACCTCAGCCTCCCAAGTAGCTGGGACCACAGGAGTATGCCATCATGCCCGGCTAATTTTTTTTATAATTGTGGTAGAGACAGGTTCTCATTATGTTGCCCAGGCTGGTCTCAAAGTCCTGGGCTCAAGTGATCCTCCCACCTTAGTCTTCCAAAGTGCTGGGATTACAAGCGTGAGTCATCATGCTGTCTAAACCTTCTTAACACCTATTTCTCTTCTTTCCAGACATCCAAATGGTTTTCTTTAAAGTCAACAATTCGGCCAGGCGTGGTGGTTCACGCCTATAATCCCAGCACATTGGGAGGCTGAGGTGGGCTGATCACCTGAGGTCAGGAGTTCGAGACCAGCCTGATCAACATGGAGAAACCCTGTCTCTACTAAAAATACAAAATCAGCCGGTGTACAGACACATGCTGTAATCCCAGCTACTTAGGAAGCTGAGGCAGGAGAATCGCTTGAACCTGGGAGGTGGAGGTTGCAGTGAGCCGAGATTGCACCACTGCACACCAGACTGGGCAACAAAAGCAAAACTCTGTCTCAAAACAATAATAAATAAAGTCAACAATTCAACATAAACCGATCCAAATCATGCAAAATCCATTCCTCCTTCCCCATCTAAATGCTAGTTAACTCCCAATGACAAAATAGTAGACAGGTGCTGATCTAATTAGCTGAATGATATAATTCACACTAAAGTGAGAATGAGGCTTAAACATTCCCAGGTTACACAGATAGAAGAGCAAAACACAAATCCACAATGGTACTATTTCATTCTTCACTTTTATCGATAAAAGTGTTTAAAGGGAGAGTCCTTTAAGTTGCTCTTCTCTCTCTGGGGTTATTTTTTCATTCATTGATTCATGGTTAAAAACAACAAAACAAAATGCATGAGAATTTCCATAATGGGACTAAAAATAAAAATTCCTTATCTGCGGTAAAAAAATAAAAGGAGTAAGGAAGAGAAAGAAGGGATCATATGTAATGAGGAGATATGGACAGACAAATTTAAAATATCTTAAATGCCTCTCAGTGACAGCCAGATCCTTCATTAGAGGCTTTTTATTTACAATCCTGGAAAAATATTAATAGCAAGCAATTTTTCAATTGGCCTAATCACATTTAATCCTTTGCCACACAAGCAAAGAAT
Source organism: Colobus angolensis palliatus (assembly GCF_000951035.1). Classification (NCBI taxonomy): domain Eukaryota; kingdom Metazoa; phylum Chordata; class Mammalia; order Primates; family Cercopithecidae; genus Colobus; species Colobus angolensis. The sequence continues at coordinate 581,244 of NW_012114755.1, forward strand.
CAAAGCACACTTGAGAGCAAAGAAAAAATTCAAAATGAAAAATATTTTTTTCTTAACAAATTATGTACACAAATACGAACTCTGTGTTATACTAAATTTCAGAAGTTAGTAAGAAAAGGCTATACCTGTAATATATGGCCCTGGGCTTTTGCAAGCTGAGTTGTTCGAATATTTAAAGACTGGCTTCTTGTTACAGTTGCCACAGAAAGGGATTTTCCATTCACCTTTCTTTCAAGATGACAATTTGCTGGCGATCTCTCTTCAAGAAGAACCGCATCCCAAGGATCCTTTGCTAGCAAACTTGAAACATTTTTCTCTTCTTCATGGTCTAATACCTCCACATTATCCACCTTAGGCTTACTTAGAGGATCCAAATCTAACCAGTCAAATTTATTGATATCCTCAGACTTTGGAGATACCTGTAGATTGCTGACTTTTGAATCTGTTATCTCCAAATCAGTCCTTGCTTTCCCATTTTTTAAAAATTCTGATGTACTAGCTATTTTGTCAAATAGTTTTGCCATGTCAGGACTGACTACTGGACGATAGATAGGTAAGCTTCCTTGTGGATGAAAGGGTGTGGCAGGTGTCAAAGGATATGAAAAATATGGAGATTGTCCCGGAAGACTTAAATATATAGGTTCTGTAGATGGAAAAGTGGGCATTCTTGGATTGAAGCCATTTTGGAATGCAGCCTGTTTACTGTAAGTAGAAGGATAAATAGAAGGTAAAGTATAAGTGGAAGGCCCAGATAATCCAGGTGGCCACTGTCCTCTCTGAATAGTAGGTCTAAAATAGAGCTGTGCTGAAAAGGAAGGGCTCAGAACAGGAGTAGCTGGTAATACAGGTGTTTTTCTAGTCTCAAAACTGTCATCCAGCAATAGTTTCTCAAGTTCAGCTTGGGTGAGCTTTTCTACATCAATATCTAATGCTCTTTTTTGGGAATCTGATTCGGGAAACACCATGAGATCATAATCCTGTTTATTATAAACCTGTGCTTTTTTTCTGGTGCTGCTTGACAACTCAAAGCTTTTCTGATTGTCAGTCACTTGCCTATCCTTTTGTAGTTTTGCTAAAGCCTCTGCTTCCATCTGTAATGCTTCTTCTTTGTCCACATCGTTTGCTCTTGTTGGTTCCAGATGTGAAGATGGACATTCTTTAAATCCGCTGTTGCTGGATATCTGAGCCATGTCCACCAAAAAGACCAAACCTTCCTTCCTCTATTTTTTTCTTGTAGCTTCCAAAATAGCAAGAGCTATACATAAAAATAAACATAACAATTAGATTTCTAAACATATTTTGTTTGCAACCTACCCCATATGACATAGGACTTAAAGCCACTTAGAAAAATACACTATAAAATAAACAAAAACAGTTGGATGAAATCTGGATGAAGGAACACTTAACACCTTATACATGTGGGGTTACAGAAGATGTTCAGATACACATTACTTTAACCCCATTTCCTGACCCAACTGGAAAGCTGGCACAGTAAATGAATTTTCATTTTAGCAGTCACAATGGCTGTCATTAACCAGTGGTACTTCTGGCAGAATTCTTAGCATGAAATGACTTAAGTGCTAGTCACATATTTTCAAAAGTTCAGACAGGGTTTACCGATATGCAGAAATAGCAAGTCAAAATGGTTTTTGATCTTTTGCTATTTGTTAAATTGCTCAAAAGCCAATTAGCAATAAAAACATCCAATACCTAGCTAATAAAATAGGAAACTATTATTTTATCAAAATACTATGTGCAAAACTGATTAAGGTTTAATAATCTTCCAGAAATATTAAAAATGTATAATGTAACATGGATTTGAATAATAAGACAAAAGCGTTAAGGCTTATTAGAAGTTCTGAGGTAATATTTCACTCAAAGATTAAATTACAGCTGAATTGGTCATATAGTTTTAATTACATTTCTATTCTGATTATCTGCAGTTAAATCAATAGTTATAATACCAAAATTTCTCCTTTTCAAAATCCTTAAATATTTTTATTCATGAAAAGATGAGAAGATTACTTTGTCATAGATTAGCTTATAAAAATTTATACTCCTCTATTTAAGACAAACACTTAATTCAGACCAAGATTACCCTGTGAAGCAGTATGACCAACTGAAAGGTTGCTTAGCTACTCTGTAACACAGAGCACATTTCCTCCTTCTAAACAATATGATAAAAGGGTTAAATATGGATTCTGGAGTCACATCACCTTAGTTTAAGAAGGTATATGACCGGCCGGGCGCAGTGGCTCACACCTGTAATCCCAGCACTTTGGGAGGCCAAGGTGGGCGGATCATGAGGTCAGCCGATCGAGACCACCCTGGCTAACACAGTGAAACCCCGTCTCTAATAAAAATACAAAAAATTAGCCGGGCGTGGTGGCAGGTGCCTATAGTCCGAGCTATTCAGGAGGCTGAGGCAGGAGAATGGCATGAACCTGGGAGGCGGAGCTTGCAGTGAGCTGATATCCCGCCACTGCATTCCAGCCTGGGTGACAGAGCGAGACTCAGTCTCAAAAAAAATAAAAAGAAGGTATACGACCTTGAGCAAATGAAAACTTTTCTGTAAGTCTTACTTTCCTAATTTTTTAAATAAAAAAGTATCAATCTAAATTAGTATACAAACTAAATGAAATAATACACATAAAAGTGCTTATCATTGGCCTTGGGCATAAGCATTAAATAAATGGTACATATTATTAATCTAATCTGGTTTGTGATATATCTAGTTTAAATACCTAGAAAGCAAGAGAGCTCCTGTTTACATTCTATGGTCTTTCTAGCAAACACAATGCTTGTCTACCATATATGCTCAATATATGCGTGAAAAAAAAACAAAATAAGCTCAAATTAATATAATACAAATGAAAATCGAAGTGTTGAGGTAATACTACACAAACAAAAAAAATTAGTGAGGAGGTCATGAAGAAAGAGGAATTCAAAGAAAGTCCTTGGAATGTTCTTGGGGTATTATTTTGCAATCCTTCATACAATTATTTTCCCTTCTGTGGTAGACTACAAAGCATGGGCACAATGTATATTTAAAATATGCACACTTTACTGTATGTAAACTTTATATCAAAAGAAAAAGCTGTAAATATTGAACTCTTGTTAAATATGCACAAAGTACTTAGAGGAAAGTACTAACGTCTACAATTTGTTGTTCTTGTCGTTTAGAGATGGGGGGTGTGTCTCACTATGTTACCCAGGCTGGTCTTGAACTCCTGGCTTCAAGGGAGCCTCCTGCCTCAGCTGGGATTACAGGCATGATCCACTGTGCCTCGCTCTTACAATTTACTTTGAAATGCATTTTTTTAAAAGATGAATTAATGGATAGCAGAATAGATGGATAAATATGTGATTAGACAGGTTGGCGTGAACCCGGGGGGCAGAGCTTGCAGAGAGCAGAGATTGCACCACTGCACTCCAGCTTGGGCGACACAGCGAGACTCTGTCTCAAAAAAAAAAAAAAAAGAAAAATGTTTATAGTAGAATCTCGGTGACACAAATATGAGTGTTCACTTTGAAATTCTTTTAACTTGGTTGCCAAGACTGAAAATTTTCAAAATAAAAGGCTAGGTAGTAGGGAACAAGAGGAGCACAAATTCCTCCCATTTCAACACATATTCCCACCCCTTGGGATGTGATTTTGTTGCTCCTCCCGTAAAGAGGAGGGCTCTATTTCTCTACTCTCTTGAGCTGAGCAGGCCTTGTGACTTGGCTTTTACCAATGAAATGGAAGTGACACTGTGGGAATAGGAGTTCCAAATCTAGGTCCTAAAAGGCTTTACTACTTCAGTTCTTTGTCTCTTGAAATGCAGCCACTGTTATGTGAATGCTCACTGAGGATGACAGGGGCCAGCTAACAGCCAGCACAAACCACCAAACATGTGATCTTAGACCAAACATGGATCTTAGACCATCCATCCACGCTCCAGATGACCACAATTCCATGAGTGACCAAAGGTGAGACCAGCAGAAGAAACCACCAAGCTGAGCTAAAGTCAAATTGATAACCCACAGAATCATTTTGGAATGATCTGCTATATAGCAACAGATAACTGATAAACTTTTTCTTATTACTTTTAGAAAACAAAGTGCAAGTCACTGTACTATTTAGCAACAAACTTCTGTTTTAACTTCCACCACCACCTTCCTCAACTTATCCTCAGGGAACAAATGGTTTTCTTTTCCTTTCTAAGGAGACCTCCCCCATGTGTATCCTTAACCCCACCGAATTCCCCTCCACTTCTTCATCAATGATTACCTCCTTTGCATTGTTAACTTATTTACTTGCTTAGGGTCCTGTGCCACAAAAATGCTTAAGTCTTCTCCATATTGAAGGGGGGGAAATCTTAACATTTCCCTTTAGATTCCAGTAGCTTCCATTTTAATTTTCTTTTTTCACTGCCATACTTCTCCAATGAGCGACCTAGAAAATCTTTTCTTACACATCCTGCCTTGGAAAAACTCTACTTGTACTTCAGGGCCCAATTCAAATACTGTCTCCTCTCTTTAGCTTTCCCTAAGCAGCTCTTATCAGAATTTATCTTTTTAGATTAACCAAAACATTTTATCACAGCTTTCTCTTCTTCACTTCTGTAGACCTTTTGCTGTTTTTGCCTACCAACATCTTTGCTTCTGGTTGTTGAACCTACAGCTTCCGTTTTGGAGACTGATCTCCCTTTATCCCACATAGTTAAAATAGAACTGGCCATCTCTACCCTTGTCCCCCACCCCCATCCACTCCAGAGGATCCAAATCTGGCCCATCAGAGTTAACTCCTGGACTTCTGCTGAAACTATTTGGAAAGAAAGCTCTTCTTTGAGCTTACTAAACTTAGATATAAGCCTGGCCCTGCTGTGGCTGTCTTTGTCACCACTTGAGGAGATACTGCCTAAGAATGAATCCAATCCAGAGGAAAGCAGAGCTAAGATAAAATGAAGAAAGACAGATTCTGGCTAATATGACATTAAGCATCTGGATCCAACCAAGCCCAAAGCCAACCTTTCATTTATGTAAGCCAGTAAGTCTCCTTTTTTGCTTAAGCCAGTTTAAAATAAGCTTCTGCCATAACAAAAAATGTCCTGATGAACACAGAATCTGTGAACCTATGTGTCTACACCCAACGGACTAAAATAAGCTTAAGCGCAAAGGCCTACTTGTTTATTTTTGGAGTTCCCCATAACATTTACAAGTACCTTGCTTAATGAATGAAAACTTAATTTACTGAACATGTGGGGTTTGTTTGTTTGTTTGTTTAGACAGAGTCTCATTCTGTTGCTCAGACTGGAGTGCAGTGGCAGTCTCGGCTCACTGCAACCTCTGCCTCCTGGGTTCAAGCAATTCTCCTGCCTCAGCCTCCCGAGTAGCTGGGATTACAGGCGCCCGCCACCACACCTAGCTAATTTTTGTATTCTTAGTAGAGACTAAAAAGTTTAGTGGAGACTAATAGCATTTTGCCATGTTGGCCAGGCTGGTCTTGAACTCCTGACCGCAAGTGATCCGCCCGCCTCAGCCTCCCAAAGTGCTGGGATTACACGCGTGAACCACCTCACCTGGCTGAACATGTGTTTTAACAAGAGGGAGTGAGGGCTATTGGACAGTCTTAAAGAAGGCATTTCCAATGGCACAAGAGTATGAATATATGGTAGGAAAACTAAAACAAGTGTAATCATCTATTGTGGAACACCAAAGTATACTGCCTATTTTTCACAAAATCAGATGTATTAAAACAAAATAGCAGCCACGCACAGTGGCTCACGCCTGTAATCCCAGCACTTTGGGAGGCCGAGGCAGATGGATCACCTGAGGTCAGGAGTTCAAGACCAGCCTGGCCAACATGGTGAAACCCCATCTCTACTAAAAATACAGAATTTAGCTGGGTGTGGTGGCATGCACCTGTAATGCCAGCAACTCAGGAGGCTGAGGCAGAAGAACGCTTGAATCCAGGAGGCAGAGGTGGCAGTGAGCCAAGGTCACCATTGCACTCCAGCCTGGGCAACAAGAGCGAAATTCTGTCTCAAAAAACACAACAAAACAAAACAACAGCATTTTACAAAGAGATAGGCTACTTAGATATAATTCATCTTCCACAAGCATAATGTCAATTTGTTATTTAAGTATTCTCCTTGTTGCCACATTTGGTAATGAATAATGCAGCATTATTCTGAAAGAAGGATCTAGACTTTTTCAAATTAGTTTACAATAGTTTATTCACTGGAGAATACACTTGTTCTAAGTATTTCAAATGAATGTTAACTCTCATTTACTGATAAAAGTATAAAATTAATCATTTGAAATATATTTTAATAGTGAGTACGGGTTTTTCTCACATCACCAATTTATTTGCTTGCTCTGTTTCTAGTACCAACAACCAAAGTAGTACATGCTAAAGTAAATTCAACTCTAAGTAGTAAAAGTGAGCTGAATGCTACCAGCTAAGTTACCATATTTTAGTTTTCCAAGAGGTTATCATGCATGTATACTAAAATGGCAATAAAAGAACTTAACAGTTTGTCCAAAAGTAACCCTCTGCTTCAGCTATTTTTCTGGGGCTGCTGCATTGACATGCTCCATTAATTTTTTAAAATAAAACTTCATTTGATGACAAACATTTAGCAGGAAATAATTTCCTACATCCTAATTCAAAATGAAAACTTCAATGCTAATGTCCCCTTAATTCAAGCTGAGAAAGACAATATAACTAGTATTTGAATGAGGCCTGCAAATCATCTGCCAAAATTTTCTCAACATAAAGTAATCCAGTGAAGATCACAAGGCTGTAGCTACTTTAAAATTCTTCAAAAGTGGGTAATTAAACTATTGAGTTAAACGTTTGGACACCATTTGCATATCCCAAAACAGAAGAATTAATTTAAAAGTTCTTGGCTTCTTCTGTGTTAGACAGTCATTTACAATTTAAATTTAAACCCCACAAAACAGAAAAAAGCAAGTAGGTGCTGCTACCCATCTAAATGTTTTCCTGATCTTAAAATTTCAAGACAACTAAGAAAACTAAAAAAGAATTATTTGAGTTGAACAATATAGATATTTGTCCTCCCAAATGAATAGAAAGCTTAAAGTAAAATAAATTATGGTACTTCCACGGAACTGAATTTTTTTTTTTTTTTTTTTTTTGTTTGA
>NW_012114755.1:589445-590143 GCF_000951035.1 Colobus angolensis palliatus
AAATAAATACATACATAAATTTTAAAAATTAAAAAAAAAAAAAGATTATGGGCTGAGTATGGCAGCTCAGGCCTATGATTCCAGCACTTTGAGGCTTTGACAGGCCAAAGCAGGAGTATCACTTGAGGTCAAGAGTCCGAGACCAGCCTGGGCAACATAGCAAGATCCCTATCTCTACAAATAAAAGTTATTTGGATGTGTTGGAATATGCCTGTAGTCTCAGCTAGTCAGGAGACTGAGGTGGGAAGAACACTTGAGCCCAGGTGTTCAAGGTTACAGTGAGCTATGATTGTGTCACTGCACTCCAGTCCATGGGACAGAATGAGACTCTGTCTCTAAAAAATAAAACAAAAACCAAACCAAAATAAAATAATTACGACTGCAGTAACCATGGAAAGTATTTGATAAAACTGTAGCAAATATCTGCATATCTCTATCTATGTAGAGAGATATATAGATACTGTATGCCAAACATTGCTTTAAGCAATGCATTAACTAATTTAATCCTCACAAATTTTATAAAGTAGCTATTAGTATCCCTAGTATATAAATGAAGAAATTTAAGCATACAAGTTATGTAATCTGCTCAGTCTCACAGCAGCTAGCAAGTGATGAAATCAGGACTCAAATTCAGGCAGAACTAATTCTCCACAATGTACTTTAAAGTTATCTGGGTGTCTAAATTACTATATTTTATC
>NW_012114755.1:595688-597038 GCF_000951035.1 Colobus angolensis palliatus
TAAAGAAATTGAATTGTGAAAACAAAAGACAACATAGAATTCCTTTGTAACCTCAGCATAAAGGCCTCCTAATATGACTCAAAATCTAGAAGCCACATGTGAAAAGATTCAAGCACACAAACATCTTTTAAAATAACTTTTGTTTGGCAAAAAAGCACCAGTGAATGTATTCATTTCCTCAGTAAATATTTATTGGGTGTATACTATGCATCAGGCACTGCTGTAGGCAATGAAAAGCAAAATTAAAAATAACTGAACCAAGCCTGGCAACATGGTGAATCCATATCTCTATGGAAAAAATATATATATATATAAATCAGCAGGGCGTGGTGGCACATGTTACTCTGGAGGCTGAGATGGGAAGACTGCTTGAGCCCAGGGGGTCGAGGCTGCAGTGAGCTATGATCGTGCCACTGTATTCCACCCTGGGCCACATAGCCAGAGTCTATGTCAGAAATAAATACATAAAAACAATAGAACCATAAAAATGTCAATGAAAAGCAATAAACCAAGAAAAAATTTTTGCTATTCGTATCACAAAGAGCTAATCTTTCTAATACATTAAAAACAACTACTAGAAAAAAAAAAGGCTAGGTGCGGTGGCTCACACCTGTAATCCCAGCATTTTGGGAGACTGAGGCAGGTGGATCACCTGAGGTCAGGAGTTCGAGACCAGCCTGACCAACATGGAGAAACCCCATCTGTACTAAAAATATAGAAATTAGCCAGATGTGATGGTGCACACCTATGATCCCAGCTACTCAGGAGGCTGAGGCAGGAGAACTGCTTGAACCCTAGAGGTGCATGTTGCAGTGAGTCAAGATCACGCCACTGCACTCCAGCTTGGGCAACAGAGTGAGACTCCATCTCAAAAAAAAAAAAAAAAAGAAAAGAAAAAAATGAATGCCACATATAAAAGTTTCTACAGCTACATTAATTAAAAAAAAGATATTTAATCTAATATATCAAAAATATTGTCATTTTAACAGGTAATATAAAATATGAATGAAATATTTCATGGTTTTAAAAAACATGAATCCTTGAAATCTGGTGTATATTATGCATTAGCACATCTCAATTTGGACTAGTTACATTTCAAGTGCTCAGCAGCCAAAGGTATCTAGTGAACAGTGCAAGGTTAGAGTTTATGAAGAGAGAAACAGGAACAAAAAACATGGTGAACAAGTATGTTTGCTTTCTGGGTTGTAAGGCAAAATGTATCGTCTCAACAGTCATCTCTTTCCACATGCCAAAAAATATCTCAAATTCCTGTTATTCTGGGGGAGAACAAAATTTTCTTTTTATTTTTTTTAAGTCCCACAGATAACTTACTGTCTTTATTTATTTATT
>NW_012114755.1:603368-608078 GCF_000951035.1 Colobus angolensis palliatus
TTCACCACCCCAGAAGCTCTCCAAACCCTGTCATTTAAAGGTTTTAATGGAGGCTTCATTATATAGACATGGCTGATTAAGTCTCTGGCCATTGGTGATTGGTCTCTAGCACCTCTCCCCTCCCTAACCCTCTAATCATGTTTTGGTCTTTCAGGCAACCAACACCCCATCCGAAAGTTATCTAAGAGCCCCCAGTCACCAATCATCTCTCTCTTTTTTTTTTTTAATAACACAGTTCACTCAATGGAACTCTATATAGCAAGCCAAATGGATGCACTAGAGTTATACAACAAAACTTAGAAACATGTTGAGCAAATGAAGAAAGACAGAAAACACACACACACACACACACACACACACGTAAGGCACTGGGTGTGGTATGCCTGTAGTCCCAGCTACTTGGGAAGCTGTGGTAGGAAGATCCCTTGAGCCCAGGAGTTCAACACCAGCCTGGGCAACATGGTGAGATTCCATTTTTAAATATATATATGTATGTGTGTGTGTGTATATATATATATACACACACATACACACACACACATGATTTGATTCATACAAAGTTCAAAAACATGAAAAATTATTTTATTTAAGAATGCTTACATTATGGCAAAACTGTGAAGGAAATGATTATCACAGGTGGTGGCTCACGCCTGTATCCCAGCACCTTGGGAGGCCAAGGCAGGCAGATCACCTGAGGTCAGGAGTTCGAGACCAGCCTGACCAACATAGAGAAACCCCATCTCTACTAAAAATACAAAAAACTAGCCAGGTGTGGTGGCACATGCTTGTAATCCTGGCTACTCGGGAGGCTGAGAAGGAGAATCGCTTTAACCTGGGAAATAGAGGTTGCGGTTAGCCAAGACCATGCCATGGTACTCCAGGCTGGACAACAAGAGTGAAACTGTCTCAAAAAAAAAAAAAAAAAAAAAAAAGAATAGTAGTTACTCATAGAGAAAGTTATAATCAGAAAAAAATATAGTGGGGACTTCGGGGTACTAGCAATGTTCTGCTTCCTAACCTAGTGACTGGTTACACAAGTGTTTATAATTATTTGTTAAGTAATCATATATGATTTATGCACTTTTCTGTGCATTACTTAACCATAAAGAATAATCTACTCTTGGCTGGGTGCAGTGACTCACAAAACACATTGGGAGGCTGAGACAAGAGAAGCCCAGGAGTTTAAGACCAGCCTGGGCAACATGGCAAAACCCCATCTCTACAAAAAATTTTAAAATTAGCTGGGCATGGTGGTGCACGCCTGTAGTCCCAGCTACTCTGGAGGCTGAGAGGTGGGAGGATCACTCGAGCCCAGAAAGGTAAGGCTGCAGTGAGTCAAGATCATTCACTGTACTTCAGCCTGGACAACAGAACAAGACCCTGCCTCAAAAAAAAAAAAAAAAGTTCAACTGGGAAAGTTTATTTTTTTAGTGATAACATTAAAAAATACAAATAAAAGCTACACTGTCTCCCTTTCATCTGCCAATCTAGAGGCTAAATTAAGGAGACTGCCCTTACTTATTAAGAGATATGGGGAAAGGATAAGACTATAACAAACTTTATAAAATAGAGTTTCTCAAATGTTCATCATCTGTGAATTAATGAGCACTGCACATAACATGATCAATTTATGTAAAACATTCACTGCATTTTTATTTATTTATTTATTTATTTTTGAGACAGTTTCTCACTCTGTCACCAGGCTGAAGTGAAGTGGCATGATCACAGTTCACTGCAGCCTCGATCTCCCAGGCTCAGGTAATCCTCCCATCTCAGTCTCCAGAGCAGCTGGAACTACAGGCATGCACCACTATGCCCAGCTAAGTTTTGTAATTTTTGTAGAGATGAGGTTTTGCCATGCATGTTGCCTAGGCTGGTCTCAAACTCCTAAGTTCAAGCAATCCTCCTGCCTTGGCCTCCCAAAGTGCTGGGATTACAGACATGAGTCACCAAGCTTCGCCTCAATGCATTTTAAAATACAAGTAAAACATTAAAAAATGAATGCAGAAGTTCCCCCTTATCCACAGTTTCTCTTTCCAAGGTTTCAGTCACCCACAGTCAAAAGTGGTCCAAAAATATTAAATAGAAAATTCTAGATATCAACAATTCATAAGGTCTTAAATAACTTTTATGAAAGTATACTGTTATAATTATTCTATTATTACTTATTGTTATTCTCTTACTGTGCCTAACTTATAAATTAAACTTTATTGGTCAGGCACGGTGGCTCACACCTGTAATCCCAGAACTTTGGGAGGCCAAGGTGGGTGGATCACCTGAGGTCAGCAGTTCGAGACCAGCCTGGCCAACATGGTGAAACCCCGTCTCTACTAAAAATACAAAAATGAGCTAGGCGTGGTGTGGTGGCACACGTCTGTGATCCCAGCTTCTCAGGAGGCTGAGGCAGGAGAATCCCTTGAACCTGGGAGGCAGAGGTTGCAGTGATCGTGCCACTGCACTCCAGCCTGGGCAACAGAAAGAGACTCTGTCTCAAAAAAACAAAAACAAAAAAACAAAAAAAACCCCCACTTTATCGTTAAGTATGTACATATAGGAAAAAACACAGTATAGTCATGTACCACATGACACTCCAGTCAACAGCAGACCATATATATGACAGTGGGCCTCCAGGATTATAATGGGCCAGGTGTGGTGGCTCATACCTATATATAGTCTCAGCACCCTCCCTTTGGAAGGTCGAGGAGTGGGGAATGCTTAAACCCAGGAGTTTGAGACCAGCCTGAGCAACATAGTGAGAATCCTCCTAAAAAGAAAAAAAAAATTAACCAGGCATGGTGGCACATGCCTGCCGTTCTAGCCACTCAATTTCAGCTCTTTGGGAGGCTGAAGTAGGAGACTCACTTGAGACCAGGAGTTTGAAGTTACAGTGAGTTATGATCATGCCACTGTACCTCTTGCCTGAGCACAGAGTAAGATCCTGTCTCTAAAAAAAAAAAAAGATTATAATGTTATAACAGAGATGAAAAACTCCTAGTAATGCTTCCTATATTTTTCATTGTTACTTTATAGTACACTCCTTCTACTTAAAAAAAAGAAAAAAAAAGTTAACTGTAAAACAGCCTCAAGTAGGTCCTTTTGGAGGTATTTCAGAAGATGGCATTGTTATCCTAGGAGATGACAGCTTCATGCATGTTATTGCCCCAAGGACTTCCAGTGAAACAAGATGTAGAGATGCAAAACAGCTATATTGATTATCCCGACCTTGTGTAGGCCTAGGCTACCACGTATGTTTGTGTCTTAGGTTTTAACAAAAAAGTTTACAAAGTAAAAAATAATTAAAAATTTTAAAAATAGAAAAGAGCCGCTTGTAGAATAAGGATATAAAATATTTTTGTATAGCAGTACTATGTTCTTATATTACAAAAGGGTCAAAAGTTAAAAAAAAAATTAAAAAGTGTATAAAGTAAAAAGGTTACAGTAAGCTAAGGTTAATTTATTACTAAAGAAAGAAAAACGGCTGGGGATGGTGGTTCATGCTTATAATTCCAGCAGTTTGGGTGGCCAAGAGGACAGGATCCTTAAAGCCCAGGAGTTTGAGACCAGCCTGGGCAATGTAGCAAGAACACCTTCCTCAACTACAAAAAATTTAAAACATAATTAGCCGAGTGTGGTGGCACACACCTACATTCCTAGCTACTCAGGAGGCTGAGGTGGGAGGATCATTTGAGCCTAGGAATTCTAGGCTGTAATAATTCCAGGCTGTGATCACACTATATTGCACTAGCCTGGTCAACAGAGTGAGACTGTCTAAAAAAGATTTTTTTTTAATTAAAAAGAAAAATATATCTTTGCAAACATAGGATAGTATATGTACAGTGTTTATAAAATCTACAGTAGTATAATGTCCTAGGCCTTTGCATTCACTCACTATTCACTCATTGACTCACCCAGAGCAATTGCCAGTCCTGCAAGCTTCACTCATAGTTAAGTGCCCTACACAGGTGCATTTTAAAATCTTTTATACCATATTTTTACTGTGCATTTTCTATGTTTAGATATGCAAATACTTACCAACTGTTACAACTGCCTACAGTATTTAGTATAGTAACATGCTATAGTATGTACAGCATTTAATATACGTACAGCAATATGCCATAAGGTTTGTAGCCTAAGAGCAAAAGGCTATACTACATACCCTAAATGTATAGATTACACCATCAAGATTTGTTTAAGTACTTGCTATGATATTCACACAATGACAAAATTGCCTCCTGATGCATTTCTTAGAACATATACCTGTCATTAAGCAACATATGACTGTATATATACGGTTTGGTACTATCCAAAGTTTTAGGCATCCACTGGTGATCTTGGAACATATCCTACCAAGGATAAGGTGGGAAAACTACTGTAGTAAGATATTACAATCAGTGAGAGAAATGATTATATACTCTCATCATTTTATGCATATCTAGTAAATTTACTTATTTCTATTATATTAGAAAATTCTAATTCAATTATAGCTTATCAGGAAGGCAACAATGTTTAGTGGTCACTATATCAGATACTTAACGGAAACTTACAGGCTCTATCTTCAAAATATTTCTGAACGTAAACATTCCTTCATTATGTTCTCAATACCATCCTAGACCAATTAATCATCACCTCTTGTTCTTTCCTGGATTATTGAAATAGCCTTCCCCAAACTGTTTCCCTGCTATATTTATAACCCCTCCATTCCCCACCTTC
>NW_012114755.1:609383-609710 GCF_000951035.1 Colobus angolensis palliatus
TTGTTAAACAAATAGGTGAAATTAAATCTAATATGGAACAAAAATATCACATTCAAAATGAGTATTTTAACCTAAGAGATACAATAAAGAGATACAATAGATTTTTAACTCACTCTTGTTGCATTTATTTTTAAAGTATTTAGAAGCCATCTTAAATGTGCCAAATAATATGCCGTCAATTTCTTCCTCTAAGGGAAGAAAATCCATATGTATATCTCAGAATTGTTCTTCAGAGCCACAAGGCCCTTTTTAGTCAGACCAAAACACATTCCTATGTTGAAGTACTTGTGAGAAATATAGTACATGTCTGCTTGGAGATAGAAATAC
>NW_012114755.1:609760-610070 GCF_000951035.1 Colobus angolensis palliatus
TGGTGATAAAAGTAAGAAACTACCAAGTCAATAACTAAAAATGAGGGACAGCTGGGAGCCAATGGTAGGAAGCAGATTTACTTTTTGCTAAATTTCAGTAGTTTTAAATTTTTCATCATTTGCATGTTTTACTATCTCAAAATAAAGATGATAAATACAGGGATTTTGGGCCGGGCATGGTGGCTCACGCCTGTAATCCCAGCACTTTGGGAGGCCAAGATGGATGGATCACTTGAGATCAGGAGTTCGAGACCAGCCTGGCTAACATGGTGAAACCCCATCTCCACTAAAAATACAAAAATTAGCCGGG
>NW_012114755.1:610120-610436 GCF_000951035.1 Colobus angolensis palliatus
GGACTTGAAGCCCAGGAGTTCAAGACCAGCCTGGACAACATACTGAAACCCCATCTCTATAAAAAATACAAAAATTAGCTGGGTGTGGTGCGGGCCTGTAGTTCCAGCTACTCAGGAGGCTGAGGTGGGAAAATTGCTTGAGCCAGATCAAGGCTCCCTAGTGCTACTACACTCCAGCATGGGTGATAGAGCAGATCCTGTCTCAAAAAAAAAAAAAAAAGAAAAGAAATACTGGCTTTGGGCTCAACAGAGCAATCTGGCTAGAGATAAATCTTTAGGCGTTATCTATGTGTACAGCTGAAGACCTGAAGTCATA
>NW_012114755.1:610486-610851 GCF_000951035.1 Colobus angolensis palliatus
TTTAATAGGAGAGAGAGGCCCAATACTACTCTCTTTCCTGGTGCAGCAGCAGCAGGAGAAAATGTACTATAGACAGGGATAAGAAGAAACAAACCAGACTTTTAAGAAATTTTTAATGCCAAATGTAGACTAGCATGACATTAAAATTCCAAGGCGTGGTGGAGGTAAAGCTGATGTGCTGGAATAAGAATTACAAGGAGCCCTAGACATGGAACCCATCTGTACCCATCTACCAACTCTCCTACAGATCTTCACTAAATACACAGGTAGCACATTGAAAGCTGAAGACAGGTCAGAAGAACTGAAAGAGATCCCATTTGAAGTATATAGGCCTCCCTGAAGTACAAGGCAGTCATCTTCCAAAG
>NW_012114755.1:610901-611202 GCF_000951035.1 Colobus angolensis palliatus
GTGTACAGCTGAAGACCTGAAGTCATAGAAGTAGTTGAGGATTGCCCTGGGAGAATGTGTAGAGTGAAGATAAAAAAGAAACAAGAAAAAAATCATGAGCGCCATTAGCACATGAAGACCGGTATCAAATAAATACAAAGAACAGAGTATCCTAAGGAGGAAATGGTTAATATTGTCAGAAACTACAGAAAGATGACATAGGATACGGACTGGAGAAAAACACTAGGTCTAAGAACTCAGTGATGTTTACAATAATAGCTTTATTGAGATATAACTCAATATAAAATTTACACTTTTGAAG
>NW_012114755.1:616137-616471 GCF_000951035.1 Colobus angolensis palliatus
AGCAGCGAGTTCTCTTAGCATCTTTTTAGCAAGTTATCAAAACTTTGGGAACCTCCCCAGCTCCCAAAGACTTGCAGTTGGTGTCAGAAATGAAAGTGGTCTTCTGGAAGACTATGTCCTCAAACTTTGCAGCTTAGCTAACTCGGAGAGGATCTTCATAAAAGTTTTAGGTTCGTTCAATGATGAAAGCTAGCTAAAAGTTCAGGCTTGGCCAAGCATGGTAACTCATGCCTGTACTCCGAACACTTTGGGACGTCAAGGCAGGCAGATTGCTTGAGTCCAGGAGTTTGAGATTAGCTTAGGCAACATAAGGAAACCCTGCTTCTACCAAAAA
>NW_012114755.1:626041-627420 GCF_000951035.1 Colobus angolensis palliatus
TGTCTCTACTAAAAATACAAAAATTAGCTGGGCGTGGTGGCACATGCCTGTAGTCCCAGCTACTAGGGTGGCTGAGGCAGAATTGCTTGAACCCAGGAGTCAGAGGTTGCAGTGAGCTGAGATTGCGCCACTACATTCCAGCCTCCATCTCAAAAAAAAAAAAAAGGAAATTAGTGGTTACCAGGGACTGGGTCAAGAAGAGAATGAATAGTACCTGCCTAACAGCTACAGAGTTACTGTTTGGAATGGTGAAAAATACAAAAGCACAAAAATACAAAAATTAGCTGGGCATGGTGGCACGTGCGTGTAATCTCAGCTACTCGGGAGGATGAGGCACAAGAATCGCGTGAACCCAGGAGGAGGAAGCTGCAGTGAGCTAAGATCGCACCACTGCATTCTAGCCTGGGTGACAGAGCAAGACTGCATCTCAAAAACAAACAAACAAAAAAATTAGTTAAGTCATCGTCTTGATCGAAATCTTCACATTGTTTCCCATTTTCAACAAACTTAATTCTAGAACCTTGCAGGTTTGACAATTAGCAAAAATTAGTAGTTTAAATTTAAAAATAGGGGAAACTAGGTGCAGGGTTTAAGGGATTTCTCTGTACTATAGTTACAAATGTTCTGTATATTGGTAACTTCACGATTTTTCCATAAACTTTCTAAAAAGTAGTTTATTAATAAAAAAGAGACATCTTCTTGAATCTCAAAAGTGTTATGCTAAATGAAAGAGGCCAGACTCAAAAGGCTATATACACTGTGTGATACCAATTTATATGGCATTTTGGGAAAGGCAAAACTACAGGGATAAAAAACAAAAGAGCTCTTGCCAAGGAGTGAGGGGTGGGCAGAAGGGATTTACTTCAAAAGGGCATAATTATGGAAATTTCTGGAGTGATGGAAATATTCTATGTCTTGTATCTTAATAGTGGTGGTGGCAGTTACACAACTGTCACTGTTTTTTGTAATTCATCTGCTTTAGCAGAACTATACAGAACATTACACCTAAAACAAATGAATTTTACTATGTGTAAATTATACCTTAATAAGTATAACTCTTCAAAAAGAATCCTTAACAATTGTAGTATCATGTCATACATTTCACTATGCACAGAATTCTAGCCTGATGAATGTCATTATGAGATCTAGTCAGATGAAACTAGGCTATTCAAGCCGGGCACAGTGGCTCATGTCTGTAATACCATCACTTTGAGAGGCAGATGTGGGCGGATCACTTCAGGTCAGGAGTTCAAGACCAGACTGGCCAACATGGTGAAATTCTGTCTCTACTAAAAACACAAAAATTAGCCAGAGGTGGTGGCAGATGCCTGTAATCCCAGCTACTCAGGAAGCTGACATAGGAAAATCGCTTGAACCTG
>NW_012114755.1:627470-628069 GCF_000951035.1 Colobus angolensis palliatus
CAGTGAGCCGAGATAGCGCCACTGCACTCCAGCCTGGGCAACAGAGCGAGACTCCATCTCGAAAGAAAAAAAAATGTAATAATAAAAGAAACATAATATCACATTGGGGATTAAGAAAAGAAAGGAAAAAAAATCAGAAACAAGTTAAATCACTAAGCTCAACTATCAAAAATCAGAACTCTCCAAAAAAATCTTAAAATCTCCATCTATCAATAAAAATTTTTAATTATTAAATTTAATATACCCCCAAGAAGGGGGATGCTATACTGAATTTTAGGTATAATAGGAAGCCCAAGGTGAATTTTAGGTAGACACAGTCATGTGATCTGATTTATTTACATTGCTCAAGATCCCTGTTGTTCTGTGAAAAACAGGCGTAAGAAACAAAAATGGAAACTGGGAGACCAATTAACAGGTAGCTGAAAAAGTCTAGAATAATGACTTGGACTAGGATAACAGCAATGGAAATGTTAAGAAGTCATTTGATTCAAACAGCAAACAAAATGATACATATAGACAGTAAATGAAATAGGAGAAAAAAACAGTAATGCGAGAGAGAATGATTTAGTTGGGGAGGACACTATTTTTTTTTTTTTTTT
>NW_012114755.1:630075-631624 GCF_000951035.1 Colobus angolensis palliatus
AGACAGGGTTTCACCATGTTGGCCAGGCTGCTCTCGAACTCCTGACCTCAGGTGATCCACCCACCTCGGCCTCCCAAAGTGCCGGGATTACAGGCATGAGCCACAATGCCTGGTCAACTCTGTGATTTTTAAAGCAAGTTACTTGATCTTCCTTTGTCTTTAATTTTCTCATCTGTAAAACACAGATAATAGAGTGTTTTCAGAGTTAAATAAAATTATATAATAAAATGCTTAGCATATAATAGGGATTTTAAAATACACATTTCCATCCAATTATTTTTCCGTTTAAAAAATGTTAACATCACCCTGCCTTAACCATCGTTGAAACAAGCATCAATATGTTGCTACCATTAACTGTGCATGGTGGCATGCACCTGTTCCCCCACCTACTCTGGAGGCTGAAGCAGAAGGATCCTTTGAGCCTATCAGGTCAAGGCTGTACTGCATTACGATTGTCTCTGTGAAGAGCCATTGTGCCCCAGCCTGGACAACACAGCAAGACCTCATTTAAAAAAAAAAAAAAAAAAGAAAATTAATCTAAATTTAATTTTCAAAGCAACCTTAGGCCAGGCGCTGTGGCTTAGGCCTGTAATCCCAGCACTTTGGGAGGCCGAGGTGGGTGGATCGCTTGAGGTCAGCAATTCGAGACCAGCCTGGCCAACGTGGTGAAACACTCTCTCTACCGAAAATACAAAAATTAGCCAGGCGTGCTGGCAGGTGCCTGTAATGCCAACTACTCGGGAGCATGAGACAGGAGAATCATTTAAACCTGGGAGGCAGAAGTTGCAGTGAGCCGAGATCGCACCACTGCACTCCAGCCTGGCCAACAGAGCGAGACACCGTCTCAAAAAGAAAAAAAAAAGCCAACTTATTATCAATAAGCATATGAAAAGATACTCAATATCACTAGTCAACCTACTAGAATGGCTGTAACTGGAAAAAAAAAAAAGGAAAACAACAAGTGGTGGCAAAGATGTAGAAAAAAATGGAACCTTGATACTTTGCTGCTAGGGGAATGTAAAATGGTACAGCCACTTTGGAAAACATTTTAGTGTTTCTTCAAAAAATTAAATATGGAATTACAACAACCCAGCAATTCCACTCCTAGATATATACCCAAAAGAACTGAAAATAGGAGTACACTAATACTCATAGCAGCATTGTTTATAATAGCCAAAAGGTGAAAAAATGCAGTATCCATCAATGAATGAATATACAAAATGTGGTACATTAAATATGATTCAGTCATAAAAATAATACATTCTACAACACATATGAACCTTGAAAACATTACGCTAAGTGAAATAAGTCAGACACAAAAGGCTAAATATTACACGATTCCACTTACACGAAAGATCTAGAAAAGGTAAATTCACAGAGACAAAAATAGAGGCTGGGCACAGGGGCTCATGCCTGTAATCCCAACACTTTGGGAGGCCAAGGCGGGTGGATTGAGACCATTCTGGCCAACATGGTGAAACCCTGTCTCTACTAAAAATACAAAAATTAGCTGGGCGTGGTGGCACATGCCTGTAGTCCCAGCTACTAG
>NW_012114755.1:632971-634340 GCF_000951035.1 Colobus angolensis palliatus
GCTTGAACCCAGGAGGCAGAAGTTTCAGTGAGCTGAGATCATGCCACTGCACTCCAGCCTGGGTGATGGAGTGAGGCTGTCTCAAAAAAGAAAAAAGGGCCAGGCGTGGTGGCTCACACCTGTAATCCCAGCACTTTGGGAGGCCGAGGTGGGCAGATCACGAGGTCAAGAGATCAAGACCATCCTGGCCAACCAACACGGTGAAACCCCGTCTCTACCAAAAATACAAAAATTAGTTGGGCGTAGTGGCACACGCCTGTAGTCCCAGCTACTCGGGAGGCTGAGGCAGGAGAGTTGCTTGAACCCAGCAGGTGGAGGCTGCAGTGAGCTGAGATCGCGCCACTGCACTCCAGACTGGTCAACAGAGCAAGACTCTGTCTCAAAAAAAAAAAAAAAAAGAAAAGGAATAATTCATGTTATCAAAGAAAGACAAGTTACAAAAAATGCTTTGCACTACTGCTGCACTGATGCTTTATAAGAACTCTTGAGTTCCTAGGAAATTCAACACTCTCTTTAGGTATAAGTTCACTTATTGAATGTGCTTACTTAAATGCAAAACTGTGCGGTAGATTAAAGAAAAAGTCCTGGACATGGGAATTAATGCAAGCAATCTTCAATTAATTGAAAATTTTAGAACTATTAATTGCAGAAGAAACAAACAGTATACAGCTACTCGTTACAAAAAGTTAGTTTCTAAAATTCCTCAATGCAAACATGCCAACTTTTGTATTTTATAAAACAGATAAAACTGCCAGGCGCACTGGCTCAAGTCTTTAATCCCAGCACTTTGGGAGGCCAAGATGAGCAGATCACTTGAGGTCAGGAGTTCAGGACCAGCCTAGTCAACATAGTGAAAACCAGTCTCTATTGAAAAAACACAAAAATAAGCCATGTATAGTGGTGCGTGCCTGTAATTCCAGCTACTCAGGAAGCTGAGGCAGGAGAATCGCTTGAACCCTGCAAGTGGAGGTTGCAGTGAGCTGAGATGGTGCCACTGCACTCCAGCCTAGGCAACAGAGCAAGACTCCATCTCGAAAAACAAAACAAACCAAAACAGAAAAAATTGTAAAATCTGTGGATGAAAACATTAAACCATGTCATTTGTAAAGAAAACTGCAGGAAACATGCATATAAAACACAAATACCAAGAGACTGTGATAAGAAAAAACCTGCTTTAGAATATATTAATTTAGCCAAAATGTATGGAATCTATGGAAGAAACTCCATATGTGCTTTGTACCTACGTAAAATCACTTTTGAACTAAATTTGAGTTAACAAATAAAATTTCTCTATTCTCATTCAGTTACATTGTTTTCCAGTATGCATCCACTGTCTTGATATTAAACAAATATCTTGCATAAAAATAAA
>NW_012114755.1:636048-637867 GCF_000951035.1 Colobus angolensis palliatus
GACCGCTCCTCACCTCAAGCTGCCTGAGCCTCCGCCTCTACTACAACCTGAGCCGCCGAAGCCGCCACAGTCCGAGCCATTTTTCCCCTCAGCTGGCTCAGCCGCCGCCGAAAGCTTCGGCCGACTCCACAGCCAGCCAAGCCAGCACGTCACTTCCGACCAGGGAAGCACCGCCTTCCCCGCCCGGGCTTGTTGTGAATTGGCTGGCGTGGACGGCCTACCTGAGCTGGCGGGCGGGGCTTGGACGCTGCCCGTGTGGCGTGAGCAAGGGAGCTGGGGCGCTGGGGAGCACGAGCCCAGGGGAGCAGGGTCCAGCTCCCTCCCGGGGAATGCCGAGCAGGCTCCGGACCCTCTCCGTGCACACCCCAGACCTGGGGAGGGGAGCTCCCACGACACCCCAGCTGGCCGCCCCTCGGGCCCTGCGTCCGAAGCCCCGCAAACCGGGCCCGGGCACTGAAGTACCCTATTGTTCTTACCCCCTC
This sequence comes from Colobus angolensis palliatus, assembly GCF_000951035.1. NCBI lineage: Eukaryota > Metazoa > Chordata > Mammalia > Primates > Cercopithecidae > Colobus > Colobus angolensis. The sequence continues at coordinate 636,531 of NW_012114755.1, forward strand.
TCCCGGGACTCCGCACCCTCCTCCCTCTAGGCTGAGGTTCCCAGATTTGTGTCTTGGCCCCCGGCGGCGCCGAGATTACTTTGTGATTGGAAGACTGAAAGAAACAGGCGAGACTTAAACTCCTCCACTCCAACCAGCATTTACCGAGGCCTCACGGTGGGTCAGGTGCTGTACGGTGGGTAATTAGTAGCCTATCACGTGGTTTCTGTAAAATGCCTGATGGCACGTAAAACGCTTTCAGGTCAGCGTCTCGTTTCATCCTCACAACAGCCAGGTAAGGAAGATATCCCCATGATAATAACTCACAGCCAGACGGCTCTTTCTACATTACAAAGTATTTTCACATGCAATCTCCATAATAATACCTTCTTATTGGGAATTTAATGAGATTATGCTTGTCGTTTGGTCCTCACGCGTGAGATTTAAAAATTACATAACCATGGGAAGAGATAGGAAAATTATCCCCATTTACAGATGGTGCTTCTGGGGCACAAAGATGTTAAGCGGAGAGGAAAGATTCCATAGCGTTTTACAACAGATTGTCCCTTAAGCAATAGGAGAAGGGGGTCCACATCATCCAGACGTTCACTATCTAATGTAGCAGACTGATTTAACCTGCATTTCTCAGCCTAAATTAAAAATTATCAGCCTATATGTATATACGCATAATTAGAAGGCTCTAAGAGAAGTTGAACCTTCAGCAAATAATGGGAAAGAAAAAATGGTCTGATTTGGCTGGGACAGGGGTCGGAGAAAGGGGGCTAGGGCAATGGGGAGTGTGGAGTGGATGAATCCCTCATAGCGCTGTAATAAACATGCCTACACCTCCCCAGGGATGGGAAAATTGGATGGAGTTTCTATTCTATAGGGAATTCTAGAAGAAAATGTGTGATTATTTCTTATGGTTGTAGCTACCGGCTCTTGTGCACCCCCACTTCTTACTCCTTTCTTTCCCCCCAAACCTGCCCCTCCTCCATGCACACACACTTCCAGGCAGGCTACACGTTCTAGAAGAATGTCCCTTAGAAATCAACTTAGTTCCGCAGCATTGTTCTGCTTTATCTTCTGATCAAAGGAGGAATTCTAAAATTGGCAGCAGCTCTTTCACAAGATTAAAAAGGGTGGGGAAAGTGATTTATCTCAGGGTAGCTTCCTAGCTTCTGCTCCAGAACTGAGTGTGCCTTCAGGAAAGAAGGAAGAGGCCTTGGGAGAACAGAGTCTTCAGGGAAGAGTAACTATTTGTCTTTCTTTCTTTCTTTCTTTCTTTCTTTCTTTCTTTCTTTCTTTCTTTCTTTCTTTCTTTCTTTCTTTCTTTCTTTTCTTTCTTTCTTTTCTTT
>NW_012114755.1:639257-640316 GCF_000951035.1 Colobus angolensis palliatus
TACTATACCAAACTATTTATTTATTTATTTTTGTTTTTTGAGACAGAGTCTCACTCTGTTGCCTAGGCTAGAGTGCAGTGGCGCCATCTGTGCTCACTACAACCTCCATCTCCTGGGTTCAAACCTCCAGAGTAGCTGGGATTACGGGTGCACACCACCACATCTGGCTGAGTTTTTGCACTTTTAGTAGAGACAGATCACCATATTGACCAGGCTGGCCTGGAACTCTTGGCCTCAAGCGATGCTCCCATCTCAACTTCCCAAAGTGCTGGGATTACAGGCATGAGCCACTGTGCCCAATTATTTAATCCCGATTATGATAGCAGTTTGAAGGTAAACTACAGTGTTCTTTGATTTAGAATAGAAGACAGGAAGGCCTTCCTTGAGAAAGTGTCATTGAGCTGAGATCTAAAGGATAAGTAGAAATTGAGGATGGGTAAAAGCATACCAGGCAGAGGGGACAGTGTGTGCAAAGACACTGAGAAAGGAGCATGGCTCAGCTGAGGAACTGAGAGGCCAGTGTTGTTGTTATACTGAGAAGAAGGAAGTATCTTTATTCAAAAAAAATTTTTTTTAGACACGGCATGTCACTATGTAGCCCAGGCTAGTCTCAAACTCCTGGCCTCAAGCAATCCTCCCACCTAGCCTCCCAAAGTGCTAGGAGTATAGGTGTGAGCCACTGTGCCTGGCCAGAAGCATCTTAGGCACTATAGTGAGACAGGACGATAATGCCAGGCCTGGGAGGCTGTATTAAGAATTTAGGTCTTTATCTTGAGAATGAAGAGAAAGATTTTAAGCCTTCAAGTGATCAGAGTTGCATTTTTGAAAGATTTCATAGAGCTAGGAGGAGAAAGGACTAGAAGGGTCTAGGGGATTTGGGTAGCCCAGTCTGGAGTTTGTTGCAACTGTGTAGGGAAGTGATGACAGTGGCTTGAACCTTGGATAAGACACAATAAATGTGTGGCTCACGCCTGTAATCCCAACACTTTGGGAGGCTGAGGCGGGTGGATCACCTGAGGTCAGGAGTTCAAGACCAGCCTGGCCAACATGGCAAAACCC
>NW_012114755.1:641237-644518 GCF_000951035.1 Colobus angolensis palliatus
TGAGTAGTTGTATTCAAGTTTTTCAGGAGCATTTCAGGAGAAAGGGCTTTCCAGGAAAAGCAAAGGATGTGTGCAAAGATACAGAGGCATGGAAGAAGTTAATATGTTCAGGGTCTGCTGTTGACCATTCCGTGACTAGGTGAGAGGGGCTTGGGGAATATAATTGATTTAGTTGAGCAAATTTGAAGAGGAGGTAAAGTATCATAGGTTGAAAGGTGATACATTTACTTTTTTGAATTCTACCAATATACCTGCATCTTTCTGAAAAATACATACATATGAATATATTCATTAAAGCACCATCTTCATATTAGTTTGGTAGGGCTGTCATAACAAAGGACTACAAACTGCGTGGCTTAAACAACAAATTTATTGTCTCAAAATGCTGGAGGCTAGAAGTCTCAGATCAAAATGCCAACAGGATTGGTTCCTTCTTTTTTTGTTTTTGAGTCAGAGTCTCACTCTGCCACCCAGGCTGGAGTGCAGTGGCACAATCTCGGCTCCCTGCAACTTCTGTCTCCTGGGTTCAAGCAATTCTCCTACCTCAGCCTCTCAAGTAGCTGGGACTATATGCACGCCACGACGCCCAGCTAATTTTTATATTTTTAGTAGAGATGGGGTCTAAATATGTTGGCCAGGCTGGTCTCAAATTTCTGACCTTAAATGATCCTCCCATATAGGCCTTCCAAAGTTCTGGGGTTACAAGTATGAGCCACCATGCCCAGCCCCTCTTTACATTCTTAGTGGAGATGGGGTCTAAATATGTTGGCCAGGCTGGTCTCAAATTTCTGACCTTAAATGATCCGCCTACCTTGGCCTCCCAAAGTGCTGGGATTACCAGTGTGAGCCACTGCGCCTGGCCTAAGATTGGTTCTTTCGGAGGACCCAACTTCTGAGGGTTTCCAGGGAAATAATTTGTTCCAGGTCTCTCTCCTTGACATGTAGATGGTCATTGTCTCCTGTCTTCATATCATCTTCCCTCCTTAAATGTCTCTATCCAAATCTCTGCTTCTTTAAGGAGACTAGTCATATTGGATTAGGGCCCCCACTAATGACGTCATTTTATCTTAATTACTTTGTAAAGACCCTGCGTCTAAATGAGATCACATTCTGAGATATTAAGGGTTAAAATTAATTATATGAGTTTGGGGGGAGGGTACACAATTCCACCCATATGTTCCATGAAAGGGCTATATATGCCAAGCAACCCACAGACACAAAAGGAACCAAGAAACCAAAGAATAAGGGAGACAAATCTGGTTTGTCGGTATAGAGTGTTTTATTAGGGAGCTTACAGACAAAAATATGGTCTTTGGTGGCCACAAGACAGGTAGATCTTCACACCACAAACCCCCTAATCCAGGGCTTATATTTTGAATCATACATGCTCTGGGAGAAATGTATAGATGGTTATGGATCTCACAGCTTGTGATTTATGCAATGACATCAGGGGTGGTTTTGAAGGAAAGACAAAACTTGCAGTGAATAGGTGTTTCTACATAAAGAGTAATAAATCAACTAGACATCTTGGAGGTAGGTATTCTTGGATTGGGGGTTAGTCAGGAGTCACATGGCAGATTAGCATCTAAAATACAGTCACTCTTGTCCCCACACCATAAAACTCATGTGATAGGAAAAGAGTGAAAACAACTAAATGCCCATCAATAGGGAATGGGTAAATAGGTTATAGTATATCATAAAATGGAATACTATGCAGCTGTTAAAAAGAGGTACTGATAAGAAAATTTTCCAATGTGGAATAATCTCCAATATATTTTATTAAGGGAAAAAGGCAAGTTGCCAAGTATCTATGGCATGCCAGTATTTATGTTAAAAAATGGAATGTGTTGTAATAGCATAGGATATCTCTGGAAAGATACACAAGAAACTGGCAATAGTGGCTACGTATATAAAGAGGAACTGGGAGCCTGAGGGTCAGCAATAGGAGGGAGCCTTTTTACTATATACTCCTGTTGTACAGGTTGACTTTGTTACCATGGGCATGTATTACTTTCAAATTAAAAAAGAAGTAGGTGCAGCAAACCATCATGGCAAGTGTATACCTGTGTAACAAATCTGCACATTCTGCATATGTATCCCAGAACTTAAAGTAAAATAAAAAAAGAAGCATAAGAGAGCTTGGTAATTTTGGTATGAAGTATATTTAGTCTGCATAAAACTAAAGTTTATGTCTATGTTTTTAAAGTTGATGTTGGCTGGGCACAGTGGCTCACACCTGTAATCACAGCACTTTGGGAGGCCGATGCAGGCAGATCACAAGGTCAGGAGTTCGAGACCAGCCTGACCAACATGGTGAAACCCCGTCTCTACTAACAATACAAAAATTAGCTGGATATGGGGGTACACGCCTGTAGTCCCAGCTACTCGGGAGGCTGAGGCAGGAGAATCGCTTAAACCTGGGAGGCAGAGATTGCAGTGAGCTGAGATCACGCCATTACACTACAGCCTGGGTGACAGAGCGAGACTCTGTCTCAAAAAAAAAAAAGAAAAAAAATTTAAGGGAGCCAAAAGGTACACACAGATTTTCAATTGTGTAGGGGTCAGTTCTCCTAATGTCCTCATTGTTCAAGGATCAAGTGTACTAAAAGAAAACGAATGCCAACCTTGAAATTCTGTACGCAGTGAAAATATCACTTAAAATAAATCTTTTAAAAAAATAAAATAAAGTTGATGTCTATGTTTTCTCTTCTTGAAACCTCCCCATCCGGTCTCTCCCCCTTTAACACTTACACACATAACTTCCCTGTCTCCCTTAACCTTACATCTTCTCCAGTTTCTGCCTTCTTCCCTGCTTCCTATTATAATGAACAACACTTACACACATAACTTCCCTGTCTCCCTTAACCTTACATCTTCTCCAGTTTCTGCCTTCTTCCCTGCTTCCTATTATAATGAAACTCAGAAGAACTACCTGTACTTGCTGACCCTACTTTCTTACTCTATTGTGATTTTATATCCTCTGTATACTGAAATGTCTCTTATCAAGTCGCTAGTGACCCACGTCTTGCCCAAGTCCAGTCAAGTCTCTGTCCCCATCTTTCCACACCACTCAGCAGTATTTGACTGTAGTGACCATTCCTTCCTGGAAGCACTTTATTCTCTAGGCTTTTATGACACCAGATCCCCCTAGTTTTCCTTCTACCTCCCTGCTTACCTCATAGTCTCTTATCAGCTCCTTCCCTTCTATCAGACTTCCAAAGGTAGGAGAGCTCTAATACTTCATCTTCAGCTTTTTTGTTTTTTGAGATGGAGTCTCACTC
>NW_012114755.1:646913-647307 GCF_000951035.1 Colobus angolensis palliatus
GTAAGGGGAGTGGCTGAGGGAGGGGCGTCGGGAGGGGCGGTGGGAGGTCCATAGGGAGGGGAGGAGTTGGAAGGTCAGGAGGGAGGTCGCCTGCCATGGGCCCCATCTGAAATGGAGGTGGAGTCCTCCTCAGTTGCTGAAGTGGGGGCCGAGGGCCGGGTTTTTGCTAGCAAGACCTGGGCCATTGAACATTGGGCGCACAGGTCCAGGCGAGAACGCAAGTCCTAAAAGCCTTGGACATAATTGATTTCTGACCACTTTCCTAGCCTTTGGCAGAAATTAGACAAATCAAGTAAAACATTATAGTCAAGGGTTCCTTCTGGTGGCCATTGAGACTGATTATCTAACTTGTATTGCGGCCATGCCACCGTGGAGAGGAAAATTAGTCGCTTTC
>NW_012114755.1:647357-647830 GCF_000951035.1 Colobus angolensis palliatus
GTCAAGGGTTCCTTCTGGTGGCCATTGAGACTGATTATCTAACTTGTATTGCGGCCATGCCACCGTGGAGAGGAAAATTAGTCGCTTTCGTTTAAAATCTTGTTCTAATTGTAAAGTTTTGAGATTGGCCAGAAGACACCCTAAAGGGGTGTCTCTTGGTATTTTGGATTGGGAATTTCCCATTGCCTTTCTCTTGCGGTAGGCAGAAACTGAACTCTATCTGCCTACAAAGCGTCCTTTGGAGCCACTAGAGACCAGATGGCTCCTGGAGCCGGAATGGAGATTACCTCCAGGCGGACGTCTCCGTCCTGGACGGGTCTCACGTGGACTGGAATGGAGTTCCTTTGGGCAGACGTCTCTACCTTTGGGAACTCTCCTGTGGGTCACTTGGTGACCAAAAAGCCTTGGGCCTGCGCAGGACTTCTGGCCAAGGAGTATGAGAGGGAGGCAAGAGGTACTCACCGCTAGGAGGC
>NW_012114755.1:648214-655231 GCF_000951035.1 Colobus angolensis palliatus
ATCTCTTCGGATTGACATCACCTGGCGCATGCTCGGTTGATCTGCATCTTCCCGGGCACGGGCTGCATTTTCCTGTGTGGGAAAGTTGGTGAGGAAGAACCCGGAAGCAACAGGGGTGGTGCCTTCTTGTTTACCTTCCTCCATCTTGTCCCTTCTCCCTCACCCAAACAAGCACAAATTGAGAATTCTCAGTTTATCACCCTATATCTGTTCCCTACTTCCACATCCCCTCATTGCCCCCAAGATTTACCCACCTAAATAATTGGCACCATCAGCCCAGTTACATAGGCCAGAGGGTCAGGAGTCATCCTTGATTCCTCTTATTCTCCCATATCCCAGTTAATAGTTCCTACTGGCTCTATCTCCAAAATACATCCTAAAGCCAAACCTGACCCTTCTTGCCATGTCACTGCTATAATCCTAGTCTAAGCCACCATCTAACTGGTGTTCCTGCATTCAGTCTTAACCCCTTAAGTTTGTACTCCATGCAATTCTTGGCGTGATTTGAAATAGTAAATCACTGGGTGGGTGGCTCATGCCTGCAACTCTAACACTTGGGGAGGTAGAGGCAGGATGATCACTTGAGGCCAGGGGTTTGAGACCAGCCTCGGCAACATAACAAGACCCCATCTCTACAAAAAATAAAATAATTATCCAGGTGTGGTGGTGCATGCCTGTAGTCCCAGCTACTCAGAAGGGTGAGGCAGAAGGATCACTTGAGCCCAGAAGTTCGAACCTGCAGTGAGCTATGATCACACCACTGCACTCCAGCCTGGGTGACAAGAGTGAGACCCTGTCTATAAATAAAATGAAATGATAAATCACCTGTAAATCACAGCTGCTAAGAAGGTTGAGGTGGGACGATTGCCTGAGCAGACTAGCCTGGGCAACATAGTGATTTTCATCTCTAAAAATTTTTTTAAATAGCTGGGCATGGTGATGCACTCCCATATTCCCAGCTACACAGAAGGGTGAGGAAGGAGGATTCCTTGCACTCATGAGTTTGAGGCTGCAGTGAGCTACGATTGGACCACTACACTCCAGCCTGGACAACAAAGGGAAACCATGTCTCTTACAAAATAAAGATAATAAAAGGTAAATCAGATCACCTCACCAACTGGTTGAACTCTCTAGTAGCTTTCCATTGCACCTAGAATAAACCTTCCCTTTGCTTCCAAAGCCTTGCAGACCTGATCCAGTTTACCTCTCCTGTATTGCTCTGCCCCTTGACCACTGTGTTCCAGCAACAGCAGCCTTCTTTCTATTCCTAAACAGCCAAGAATATGCAAGCTCACTCCTGCTCTAATGACTGCACTAGCTATTCCCTTGCCTGAAATGCTGTCCCTTTGAGTGTGACTGGCTCCTTTTTGTCCTTCATATCTCTGGTTAAATGTTACCTCCTGAGAACTTCTCTGACCACCCAGTCTAAAATACTCACCTAGTCCCTATATATATAGCATGACTTTATTTTAATGCTCTGTGAAGCACTGACTACCTCCTGATACTTTTCTTATTTATTTATTTTAGCTGTTTGTTTTCCCACACTACAATGTAAGCTCAATGACAGCAGGGACTTTGTCTTGTTCACCATTAATTCCTTTGCATCTAGAGCAGTGCTTGGCTCAGGGAACCTAATAATTGTTAAGTGACTGAATGAAATTACTTCCGTTTGTATTTAATACCTTTTCCCCTTCAATTAAAACAACATAGCCAAGACTCACCTCTTGTATAGAAATTCACATGATTTTTTTTTTTTTTTTTTTTTTTGAGACAGGATCTCAGTCTGTCACCTAGGCTGGAGTGCAGAGGTATGATCACATCTCAACTGCAGCCTCAACTTCCTGGACTCAAGCAATCCTCCCATCTCAGCCTCTTGAGTAGCTGGGACTATGGGTGCACTCCACCACACTGGACTAATTATAATTTTTTTAGAGACAGGGTCTAGCCATATTGCCCAGGCTGGTCTCGAACCTCTGGGCTCAAGAAGTCCTCCCCACTTGGCCTCACCAAGTGTTGGGATTAGAAACATGAGCCACTGCATCTGGCCTGAGCATTAATTATGAAAGACTAATATTTCAGTGGAAGCCCTGCTTTGTAAACCAGTGGTGAGGAGCATTTGTATTGCACTGAATCATTTTTTTAAAATTCAATTGTTACTGTATAAAACCTAAAATTAAGTTAGAAAATTTTCAAAGAACTATTAACTATTTCTTTGATGTGCTTTTAAAAAGGATGTCTATTTTGTGCACCATAAAAGTATGATGTGTAGACTGTGACTTACAAGAGGAATAGCCAACCTACTCTTTTCTCTTCTCTCCTCTTCCCCTCCCAAGAAATATCATAAAGAAACAGGTGATAGGTACTTGGAAGAGCAGCTAACATTTGCTGAGAGCTTGGTATGTACTAGATATTTTATTTTATCTTATTTTATTTTATTTTATTTTATTTTATTTTATTTTCAGACAAGGTCTCAGTCTGTTCCCCAGGCTAAAGTGCAATGGCATGATCACAGCTCACTGCAGCCTTGACCTCCCCAGGCTCAAGTAATCCTCCCACCTCAGCCTCCCAAGTATCTGTGACTACAGGTGCATACCACCACACCCAGCTAATTTTTGTATTTTTTTGTAGAGAGAGAGTTTTGCCATGTTGCCCAGTCCTGAACTCCTGGACTCAAGTGATCCACCCACCTCAGCCTCCCAAAGTGCTGGGATTATAGGCATGAGCCACTGTGCCCAACCAACATTTAATAGATTAACTCATTTAACCTTCAGAACAACCTTATGAGGGACAATTATAATTCCCACTTAAAAGATGAGGCACAGAGAGGTTAAGTAACTTGCCTGGGTCACATGATTAATGAGTGGTAGAGTAGGGCAGGCTGACTCCAGTGTCTGAGCTTTTAATCATCTTACCATGCTGCCTTGGGGAATGCATGTCAGTGGGTCTGAATGTTTGTCCTTTGAGACTACAGAGGAGAGTAAATAAGGAAAAATACGTAGGATTGTAGAGGTAAGTGTCAAATCCAATCAAGTCCAAATCCCAGAGGTTTTCCTTTTTTATGCCATGGACCCTTTTGGCAGTCAGGGAGTCTATAGACCCCCTACTCAGAATAATGTTTTTATATACAAAGCTACAATAGAATTGGAAACCTATTATAGTGAAATACAGTTCTCAAAATATTAAATCAGCATATGGGATAAAATATACATGCTTCTTTATTGATAAAATAAAAAGATCTAATGGCAGTCTAATGACTACCATAATTTCATAGCAATATGAACACAAATGATATTTCAAGATATTTTTAACTGCAATAATATGACATAGAAATATCTGGGATGTGGTCAGGCGCAGTAGCTCACACCTGTAATCCCAGCACTTCGGGAGGCCGAGACAGGCATATCATCTGAGGTCAGGAGTTCGAGACCAGCCTGGCCAACGTGGTGAAACCCCATCTCTACCAAAAATATAAAAAATTAGCCAGGTGTGGTGGTGCATGCCTGTAATCCCAGCTACTTGGGAGGCTGAGGCAGGAGAATCGCTTGAACCCAGAACGGGGAGGTTGCAGTGAGCTGAGATCATACCACTGCACTCCAGCCTGGGCCACAGAACGAGACTCCATTTAAAAAAAAGAAAAAGAAAAGAAATATCTGGGATATCTGTTAGTGACAAAGTCACAGATATAGCTAGTACTGCTATGACTTGTGGCCTACATTAGTAAGGGAAGGAATTGCTAAGTTTCTATTTGAGGTTAGTGAAGATGAAGACATGATATTTTTTCCTTCCCATTCAAGTTCATAGGCCTTTTGAATTCCCTCCATTGATTTCTTTGGGGAAGGGAGTTTTGGGGGAGACAGGTCTATATACCCCCAGGTTATTAATCCCTGCCACCAAGTCTGGGAGCAGTTTCTGGGTATATGGTAGTGACCCGGTGTATGGACAAGAAGTAGACCCAGGCAATTGACCAGGAATTACTGGGAAGAGGGATTCAGTGGTGTGAACTGGTCACCCCTTCCCATAAGCCTGATGATTGAAAAAGGACAATGAGTGACTAGGCACAGTGGCTCACGCCTGTAATCCCAGCACTTTGGGAGGCGAAGGCAGGTGGATCACCTGAGGTCAGGAGTTCGAAACCAGCCTGACTAACATGGTAAAACCCCGCCTCCACTAAAAATACAAAATTAGCTGGGCGTGGTGGCATATGCCTGTAATCCCAGCTACTTGGGAGGCTGAGGCAGGAGAATGCAGTGTGATAGCCCAAAAAGAAGGCAGAGGTTGCAGTGAGCTGAGATCGCGCCACTGCACTCCAGACTGGGCAACAAGAAATAAATTCTGTCTCAAAAAAAAAAAGGATAATGAAAAAATAAGTGAAGTAAAATTTGTTTCTGTGATATCTGAGATAATCTTTTAGATGTGTTTCTAACGTTTCCCCAAATGAAGTAAATTATTACACAAAATTCCAAAGTTAAAGCAAATTTGGAAAAAAAAAAAATTGCAAGTGGATAGAAGTCTATTTTGGCATTCTGAGTGTCTTCAGCTGGGGAACAAATGAGAGGCAGGATCCCTGGGCAGGATCAGCATACTCATGGTAGCAAGCTCTCCTCATTCTGCCCCCAGTTCTGCCCCAGGAGCTTCAAACATGGTGGGCTGACAACAATATGGAGGTCGGAGAAGAAGAACAATTTCAGAGCATGTATGAGACAACCCAAGGTGCTGAGAAATGTACTGAATCTCTACAGTGATGGAGGCATGGATCAGCACTATGCAGATAGAAACATAAATGTGACATCATTTGTAATTGCAGTATGAATGAGTTAGAAAAAAATTGGGATATTCTTACGTGGAAGCTACATCTTAATACCACTAGGAAGATTTGTAATAATAACAATGATAGTTAACATGAATGAAATGTTTACTATTTGTCAGGGACTGTTAGAAGTACAGTACTTTACATGCATTAACCTATTTAATTGTTAGAGCAAACTTGTGAAGTAAGTGCTGTTAATATCTTCATTTTACAAGCAAGGAAACTGAAGTGCAGAGAGGTAGAGGTAAATTCTTATAAAAAATGACACTTATTTGGGCCTGCATGTCACCCAGCAGCTGGGGGTGGGGAAAAAAAGACACTTATTCTAAGATAGAGTAGAAGTATATTCTTTTTATCTTTTTAAAAATGCTTTTTATGTACAGAACAGTTGAAATGTAAGAAGTTATTCTTTGTTTGTTTGTTTGTTTTTGAGATAGAGTCTCACTCTGTTGCCTAGGCTGGAGTACAGTGGCACAATCTCAATTCACTGCAACCTCCGCCTCCCGGGTTCAAGCAATTCTCCCTGCCTCAGCCTCCCCAGTAGCTGGGATTACAGGTGGCCACCAGCACGCCTGGCCAATTTTTGTATTTTTTAGTAGAGATAAGATTTTGCCATGTTGGTCAGGCTGGTCTCAAACTCCTGACCTCAGGTGATCCGCCCACCTCGGCCTCCCAAAGTACTGGGATTACAGGCATGAGCCACTGCGCCTGTCCTAGAAATATAATTCTTGACTGTATTAGTTAAATGCTATATTGACTATATGCTAGCTGCTGTAAAAATAAACTTTGAAACCTCAATGGCTTAACACAATAGGAGTGTATTTCTGTCCACATAAGCCCAATATAAGGTTGGGCGTTGAGAAACTCAGAATGATGAAAGTCTGCTGTCGTCAGTATATCAGGATCACTCTGAGGTTTCTTGCACCTTCATTTGAAGGTTAAATGCATCAGATTCCACTGGTCAGAACTACTTGCCCATGACTAACTAAAAGGGAAGCTAGGAAATGTAGCTGAACTCTGGTCCCACAGGAGAAAAAAATGGTTTGGTAACCAGCTAGCCAGTCTTTGTCATGCCAGCAGATCAGATAACTTCATTGGTTCAAGCAGAGAACTTCCGTTTTTTTTTCAAAAGGTGCTCCTTAACAACTGAAACAACTTTTAGATGAGCTTAGTTCATGGTCTTTTGTTAAGAAGGAAAAGTCCTTTATTTTTATGTTATAGATATGGTATTATTACCATCCAGTCCTTCTGCATAAGTATTGTCAGAAAGCATGGCTTGAGAACAACTCTTTTTACATTCAAATACTGTTTTTGGTAACTGTTCTCCAATATTTTGATTTATTGTCAGAAAACTTATATAGCATACAAATAATGCACTTATCTGGTAAGTAAATTTCTTAACTAATTTATTAAGATATTCTCTTGACTTCTGGGAGCTAGAATGACCTCGACTACATTTGTATGGAAGAACTTTGGGGACTGAAACATCACTTCTCCATGTGTTTAAGTGAGTCTAGATCTATTTTCTGAAGAAAGTCTTGTCTTTGCACATATAACTTCTTAGGCCCATTTCCAAATGGCAGTGGGATGGCCTTCTTTTGGGGCTATCACACTGTTAGATGCCTCATTGCTCTGAAAGAATGTCAGTCCTACCTTCAGCTCCACTGAGTGCTGTAAATCAACTATTACTCAGCAGCAAAATCATTTCCATTCTAGTTTCTTACCAGAAAAATAACTTCAAACTTTCTCTGCACTTTATTCATCAAAAACTCAAGTGAAAAAAATAACGCTCACTGGGGATTACTTGAAGGATAAGTAATCTATCCACTTCTCTAAACAATGTAAATGTTATCCCTTATTTATGACTATTAGAATAAGCTACATAGCTGGATTGCCCCGTCTCTTGTAGAATTGCTTGTGCTGAATTGCATTTTGGTTTTACACGCCAAAGCTGGTTGTAAGAGATGGCCCTAGGAATCTTGCTGTTGTAGTTATTGTAAGGATATTGTTGAGGACTTTCACCATTGTGTTATAGAGTGACTCATAATTAGGGAAAATTTCTCTCGGATCTGATTACCAGGAAGCTATATTTCTCTTAAGAACTACTTTATTTTGGCCAGGTGTGGTGGCTCACGCCGTAATCCCACCACTTTGGGAGGCCGAGGTGGGCAGATCACCTGAGGTCAGGAGATCGAGACCATCTTGGCTAA
>NW_012114755.1:657479-661779 GCF_000951035.1 Colobus angolensis palliatus
AGGCAGGAGAATCACTTGAACCCGGGAAGCAGAGGTTGCAGTAAGCAGAGATTGCACCACTGCACTCCAGCCTGAGTGACAGAGCAAGACTCTGTCTCAAAAAAAAAAATGAAGAAGAAGAGGGTAGAAGAAAAGTTTTTTTTTATAAGGGTAATGATAGAAGAACAAGAAGGGGAGGTAGAAAGGGAACCTACATTTATTGAGAACCACTTAGATTAGGCAAAACAAGTCATAGGAAGATGTATTTCACCTTTTTTTTTTTTTTTCTGAGATAGGGTCTTGCTCTGTCACCCAGGCTGGAGTACAGTGGCATGATCACAGCTCGGTCTTCCAAACTGCTGGAGTTACAGGCGTGAGCCACCATACCTGGCATCACCTCCCTTTATTTTATTTTATTTTTTTGATGGAGTCTTGCTCTGTCGCCCAGGCTGGAGTGCAGTGACACAATCTCGGCTCACTGTAAGCTCCTGCTGGAGTTACAGGCGTGAGCCACCATACCTGGCATCACCTCCCTTTATTTTATTTTATTTTTTTGACGGAGTCTTGTTCTGTCGCCCAGGCTGGAGTGCAGTGACACAATCTCGGCTCACTGTAAGCTCCGCCTCCTGGGTTCACACCATTCTACTGCCTCAGCCTCCCAAGTAGCTGGGACTACAGGTGTCCGCCACCACACCTGGCTAATTTTTTGTGTTTTTAGTAGAGACGGGGTTTCTCCATGTTGGTCAGGCTGGTCTCGAACTCCTGACCTCAGGTCATCCACCCACCTCGGCCTCCCAAAGTGTTGGGATTACAGGCGTGAGCCACTGCACCCGGCCAGTCACCTCCCATTTTTAAACAATGGGAGCAAGCAACGGGTAGAGTAAGTTTCCTTGAGACATCATTAACTCAACAAAATGTTTTGAGTGTGTTTCATGTGCCAGGTGTCCTAAGAACTAGGGATGAGGCATGAATAAGACTTGGTTCTTGTTCTCATGGTATTGACAATTTAGCAGAGGCCAGGAGGAATCCATCTGAAAAAAAAAGTTCCATCAGGCCTGGATCAGAGGTTCTAGCCCTGAACAGAAGCCGCACTCAGTGGTGGAAAAAGGAAGTAAGTGAACATCCACAGAGGACTTACTATATGTTAGACACCATGCTAATCACTGTATACAGTATCCATGTTCCCTTAAAAACCCCGGATCCATGGCTGGGCATGGTGGCTCACACCTGTAATCCCAGCACTTTGGGAGGCTGAGGCGGGTGGATCACCTGAGGTCAGGAGTTCGAGACCGGCCTGGCCAACATGGTGAAACCCAGTCTCTACTAAATATAAAAATTAGCCAGGCGTGATGGTGCATGCTTGTAATCCCAGCTACTCAGGAGGCTGAGGTGGGGAGATCGCTTGAACCTGGGAGGCGGAGGTTGCAGTGGGCCGAGATTGTGCCACTGCACTCCAGCCTGGGTAACAGAGCAAGACTCTGTCTCAAAACAAAACAAAACAAAACAATAAACCCACAGATCCTGAGGGGAGAAACATGGCAGTTCTTAGCCTCCTCCAGGGCCCTGACTGTTGCTATACACACAGGAGACATTCAGTACCGAATATTGATATAATTCAAGAGATTCAATGGTAATGAATCACCAGAGCAAGACGGTGTCTCGCTCTCTTGCCCAGGCTGGAGTGCAGTGGCCAGATCATAGCTCACTGCAGCCTCAACTCCTGGACTCAAGGGATCTTCTTGCCTCAGCTTCCTGAGTAGCTGGGACTATAGGCAGTTGCTACCATACACACTATTTTTGAAAAACTTTTTTTTGTAGAGATGGGGGTCTCTTCATCTTGCCCAGGCTGTTCTCAAACTCCTGGGCTCAAGCAATCCCCCTACCACAGCCTCCCAAATAGCTAGGACTCATGTGTACAGCTAATTTCTTTGAGACAAGGTTTCACTCCTGTCTCCCAGGCTGGAGTGCAATGATACCATCTCTGCTCACTGCAGCCTCTGCCTCCCCGGTTCAGGCAGTTCTCCTGCCTTAGCCTCCGAGTAGCTGAGACTACAGACGCGCACCACCACACCTGGTGAATTTTTGTATTTTGTAAAGACGGAGTTTTGCCATGTTGCTCACGTTGGTCTGGAACTCCAGGGCTCAAGTGATCCGCCCACCTCGGCCTCCTAAAATGCTGGGACTACAGGTGTGAGCCAAGGCATCTGGCCCCGAATTGATTTTTAACGCAGCATTTTACTTTAGCTCCAGCAGAGGGAGCAAGGTCCATGTTGATTAAAGACAAAACAAAAAATCCAAAACAAAACAAAAGAAAGAAAGAAAAATAACAAATAAAAATGGGAGATTCAGGCAAAGAAATTCCTTTTTCAGAGAAAATGCTGTCTAATTTCCGAAGTATTGTATTTCCGCCTTCCTTTGGAATCCCTGAGTAGCTCTTTCCTGAGACTTTAGGGCATAAATCTGAAGTTGAGACAGGTCACAATAGAAAACTTTCACTTTTTTGAGTCCTTTTCAAGGCACAGAATGTCAATTTGTGTAAAGATTATTTGAGCCTGAAGACTCAGCTTAAATTTACCCATTTATGGGCCAGGTGTGGTGGCTCATGCCTGTTAATCCCAGCACTTTGGGAGGTTGAGGTGGGCAGATCACCTGAGGTCAGGAGTTTGAGACCAGCCTGGCCAACACGGTGAAACCCCATCTCTACTAAAAGTACAAAAATTGGCTGGGCTTGGTGGCACATGCCTGTAATCCCAGCTACTCAGGAGGCTGAGACAGGAAAATCACTTAAACCTGGGAGGAGGAGGGTGCAGTGAGCCGAGATCATGCCGCTCCACTCCAGCCTAGGCAACAGAATGAGACTGTCTCAAAAAAAAAAAAGTGATAAAACATAACATAAAAATTACCACCTTAATCATTTTTAAGTATA
The DNA here is from genome assembly GCF_000951035.1 of Colobus angolensis palliatus. Classification (NCBI taxonomy): domain Eukaryota; kingdom Metazoa; phylum Chordata; class Mammalia; order Primates; family Cercopithecidae; genus Colobus; species Colobus angolensis. Next base: position 660,385 of record NW_012114755.1, read on the forward strand.
CAGTTCAGTGATATTAAGGACATCCATATCATTGCACAACCATCACCACCATCCATCTCCAGAACTCTTTTCATCTTGAGAAACTGAAAGTCTGTACCCATTAAATGACTCTCATTTCCCCCTCCCACCTAGTCCCTGGCAACCACAATTCTACTTTCTGTTTCTATGGATTTGACTACTCTAGGTACTTCACATAAGTGGGCTCATACAGTATTTGCCTTTTTGTGATACTGGCTTATTTCACTTAGCAGTATGTCCTCAAGGTTCATCCATGTCGTAGAATGTGTCAGAATTTCTTTCTTTTTTAAGGCTAAATAATATTCCATTGCATATGTATACCACACGTTGTTTATCCATTTACCTATTGGTGGACACTTGGTTGTCTTCCACCTTTTGCCTATCATGAATAATGCTGCTATGAACATGGATATATAAAAATTTTTTTTGTGACCTTGTTTTCAGTTCTTTTGGGTATACACCCAGAAGTGGAATTGTATAGTAAATCTATTTTTAATGTTTTGAGGAACCACTATACTGTTTTCCATAGTGGCTGCACCATTTTACATTTCCACTAACAGAAAATAAGGGTTCCAATTTTTCCATATCCTAATCAAAACTTCACTATTTTCTATTTTCTTTCTTTTATAGTAGTCATACTAATGGGTGTCAGGTGGTATCTCATTATGGTTTTGTGGTTTCTTTTTTAATCAACATGAAATCTGCATAAGGTTAAAAAGTCAAATAATGCAGTTCTACAGGGTTTGTAATGTCCTCAGCCCTATCCTACCCTCTTTGTCCCCGAATCCTGCTCCCTACAGACAGCCATTTTCAATGGCTTGTTCTTCTGGTCCATGAACCCACATTATTAAGTAATATGCAAATTGTGTTATTTTATTTTATATATATTTTTTGAGACAGAGTCCCGCTGTGTCCCCCAGGCTGGAGTGCAGTGGTATGATCTCGGCTTACTGCCACCTCCACCTCCCGGGTTCAAGCAATTCTCCTGCCTCAGCCTCCCAAGTAGCTGGGATCACAAGCATGCGTCACCATGCCCAACTAATTTTTGTATTTTTAGTAGAGACAGAGTTTCACCATGTTGGCCAGGCTGGTCTGGAACTCCTGGCCTCAAGTGATCTACCAGCCTCGGCCTCCCAAAGTTTTGGGATTACAAGCATTTTATTTTTTTTATTTTATTTAATTTTTTAAAATTTGTATTTATTTATTTTATTTTATTATTTATTTTATTTTATTTACCCTATTTTAATTTTTATTTTTTGAGACAAAGTGTCACTCTGACACCTAGGCCGGAATGCAGTGGTGTGATCTTGGCTCACTGCAACCTTTGCCTCCAGGGTTCAAGTGATACTCATGCCTCAGTCTCCCGAGTAGCTGGGA
>NW_012114755.1:662290-663089 GCF_000951035.1 Colobus angolensis palliatus
TTTTTTTTTTTTTGAGACGGAGTTTCGCTCTTGTTGCCTAGGCTGGGGTGCAATGCTGTAATCTCAGCTCACAGCAACCTCTGCCCCTCGGGTTCAAGAGATTCTCCTGTCTCAGCCTCCTGAGTAGCTGGGATTACAGATACCCACAACCACGCCCAGCTAATTTTTTCTATTTTAAGTAGAGACAGGGTTTCACTATGTTGGCCAGGCTGGTCTCAAACTCCTGACCTCAGGCGATCCACCCGCCTCAGTCTCCCAAAGTGTTGGGGTGGCTCATGCCTGGCTTAATTTTCTGTATATCTATTGCTAATTCTTCCCATAAACTCCAACAGCTTCTCATTGCAGGCTTTTAGAGTCAAAAATCACACAGCTCATGTTTTCCTGGAGATGCTCTGATCTTGGAGCTCTGTCCTTAGGCTCCTTTAATGTGGATAGGTTGTTTTCTAAGCCTGCTACTTCGTTGTCATTTAGGGACTTATGTAACTTTTACAAATTCTAAGCAAATTAAAAGTTCACATGAGAAACATTGTCTGACATTAGCTTTGGATGAGTCCTCCTTGGGTTCTCCATTCCTTTGGTGTTATACTAATCCTTCCACAGCACAACTGCTGTGACACTGCTGCCCAGGGCTCTAAGAGTTTATAGGGCAATAAAACAGATGAAGAAACAACAGGAAAATACACATCTTTTTCTTTACAAAAAAGATGGAAAAATACATATGGAAAGAATGAGGGGGCCGGGGGCGGTGGCTCACGCCTGTAATTCCAGCACTTTGGGAGGTTGAGGTGGGCAGATCACC
>NW_012114755.1:669169-670603 GCF_000951035.1 Colobus angolensis palliatus
TTTAGTAGAGATGGGGTTTCATCATGTTGACCAGGCTGGTCTTGAACTCTTGACCTCAAATTATCCACCCGCCTCGGCCTCCCAAAGTCTGGGATTACAGGCATGAGCCACTGCGTCTGGCCGTCATAAAACTTTTTACATATTTGGGATTCTTTCCTTTATATAGAATTTTACAAAGTCAAAGGATATGAACATTTTTAAGGCTGAAATATAATGCTACTTCAAGGATGCATATTCACACTGAAACTCTTAAACACTTAAATGATCATGATATATTTTATACTCTTTAGTGGCTTCATTTGAATGCAGCCATCTTTGATGGGAAATGATTAAATTGCTACCCATCCAGATTTAATATGTATGGTTCATGACAGAAAGAGAAAACCTTTTAAGTGAGCTGTCTCTGTATCTCCAAGATGTAAAATCTTAGAAGATGCCCTGGACAAAATGGCTCAGAAATGCTACAAGTAGGGTTCAAAATATGTTTATTAGCTCTCTGACATAAGAAATGCTCTGTCCTCTGACATACCACAAAGAAAACAGCCTATGCTCTGGGCATGTCTTTTTTTTCCCTTTCTCTCTCAATAGCACATCATCACACAGCACATTGTGGAACTTTAAATACCTATAGAACCTTGAGGATGTGCTAAGATGTTCTTGGTCAGAATCTTGATTCAGTCATTTCCTTGGATATTAAACCCTTCACCTCTCAGGCTGTATTGCTGGCTCTAACAAAGGGCTGGAATCCTCCTTGTGTAAAAAACTTTCCCTCTTGATTGCCCTCAACAAAGTGAACAGTGGATCTCTTTAACAGTAAGCTTCTCAGCTGAGTGTGGTGGCTCATGGCTAGATTCCCAGCGTTTTGGAAGGCCAAGCCAGGAGGGTCACTTGAGCCCAAAAGTTCAAGACCAACCTGGGCAACATAGCAAGACCCTGTCTCTACTATAAAAATAAAATAAAATTAGCTGGGTGAGGTGGTATGCACCTGTAGTCCCAGCTAATTGGGAAGCTGAGACAAGAGGATTTCTTGAGCCCAGGAGTTCAAGGCTGCAGTGAGCTATGATGGCATCACTGTTTTCCAGCCTGGGCAACTGAGCAAGACCCTGTCTCAAAAATACATAAATAAAAATAAAAATTAAAAAAAGAATTAACTTATGTGGCCAGGCACAGTGGCTCATCCCTGTTATCCTGGAACTTTGGGAGACTGAGGTGGGGAGATTGCTTCAGCCCAGTAGTTCAAGACCAGCCCGGGCAACATGGGAAAACCCCATCTGTACAAAAAATACAAACATTAGGCATAGTGGTGCACACCTGTAGTCCCAGCTACTGAGGAGGCTGAGGTGGGAGGATTGCTTGAGCCTGGGCAGCAGAGGTTACAGTGAGCTGAGATCGTGCCACTGCACTCCAGCTTCTGAAAAAATTAAAAAAAAAAAA
>NW_012114755.1:670653-671214 GCF_000951035.1 Colobus angolensis palliatus
TAAAAAAAAAAAAAAAAGAACAAAGTCAAAAACATGATAATCATGTTTAATCACTTCTTAATTATTTTTGCTACATTTCACTGTGATCTATGTTTTGAGGTTACTTATATCTACTGCACCTGTATGGTAGAAATCCTATGTAATGGTATGCGGTAACTGCATATCTCCCAATTCTGCACTCAGTGACGTGGCAAGATTGGCAATGGTGTATTTACTCCTGCAAATGTTACAAATCAGAACTTCCCCCATCTTCCTACCAGAGAGTCAGTTCTTAACCCTGAACTAGTACTCCATGCATTCTTGACACATTAGTTATAGAGCAGACCAAACAAGTTACTCAATTGAAAAGTAAGAGCTTCAGTCACACTGACTCCAAGTTTGTCTCTTTGCTAATTTAGAGAAAGTGCGGCAGGGCACGGTGGCTCACGCCTGTAATCCCAGCACTTTGGGAGGCCGAGGCGGGCAGATCATGAGGTCAGGAGATCAAGACCATCCTTGCTAACACAGTGAAACCCCATCTCTACTAAAAATACAAAAAATTAGCCAGGCATGGTGGCATGT
>NW_012114755.1:671284-674610 GCF_000951035.1 Colobus angolensis palliatus
AAAAAAAAAAGAAAAATTGCAAACATATAGAAAAGTAGGCAGAATAGTTTAGAATCTCTGTGTACCCATCACCCAACTTCAACCATTATCAGTATATTGTCTTGTTTCATCTGTATACCCACCCACTTTCCCTTACACTTGGATGACATGAAGCAACTCCTAGCCATCATATCATTTTATTCAGTATGTACCTCTAAAAAATAAAAACTCTTTTAATAGTTGATTAACCCATCAGCCAGGCGCAGTGGCTCACGCCTGTAATCCCAACACTTTGGGAGGCCAAGGTGGGTGGGTCACCTGAAGTCAAGAGTTTGAAACCAGCCCGGCCAACATGGTGAAACTCTGTCTCTACTAAAAATACAAAAATTAGCCAGCCCTGGTGGCATGCACCTGTAATCCCAGGTACTCAGGAGGCTGAGGCAGGAGAATCACTTGAACCTGGGGGCAGAGGTTTCAGTGAGCTGAGATGTCACCACTGCCCTCCAGCCTGGGCGACAGAGCAAGACTCCCATCTCAAAAAAAAAACCAAAACCCAAAAAACAAACAAAAAGTTGATTAACCCATTGTAATAGGGAGATTAACTGAGGCTCTTTGAAGTTAAATAACATTCCCAAAGTGACCAAACTGGTAAGTATATTAACCAAACTTCAAATACAAAATAATCTGTCTTCCTTTACATTCATTTACTGACTGATATAAAAATCCATGATCTGAAGATTGGGCAGCAAAACTGTAAATTCCAGTAGCAAACCTTAGCATTTTAAAATTTAATTTTAATTTTTTTCTTTCTTTTGTTTGAGACAGAGTCTCACTGTGTCACCCAGGCTGGAGTACAGTGGCACGATCTTGGTCCACTGCAACCTCCACCTCCTGGGTTCAAGCAATTCTTTTGCCTCGGCCTCCTGAGTAGATGGGATTACAGGCATGCACCACCATGCCTGGCTAATTTTAGTATTTTTAGTAGAGACAGGGTTTCACTACGTTGGCCAGGCTGGTCTGAAACTCCTAACCTCAGGTGATCTGCCTGTCTCAGCCTCCCAAAGTGCTTAGGACTACAGGCGTGAGCCATCGTGCCCAGCCACATTTTAAAATTTTAAAAGAAGTCCGATTAGAATAAAAGCACAGTCATTCAACACTGAGCAGTAATAGGCCCACAGATTAAGTTCCTTTGGATTTATTTTTATTTTGGCTAAAAGGATTTATCTTGATATTTGAAGGCATCTAGCATGAAGTGTGAAACCAGAGGACCAATTGTTCAGATTTTGTGCATGGTGAGTAACTGAGCAAAATGGTTATTCCCTCCAGCTTCCAGCACTAAAACAAATACCTTAAGAGTTTAAACTTAAATTGCCTGGCAACATGACAGCTTTCAGCAAATGTTAATGATGAAGATGATAGTGATCATAATGATGAGGTTGACACATGACATATGAACCACGTGCAGGAGCAGTAAAACAAGTCAGTCACAAGTCTGTAAATAATAGCTTGCAAAGCAGGTTTGGAGCTTCCCTGAGGAAAAGGCCAAAGAGGTGGTGTATATATTGCAAGACCTAAAACCACAGGCTTTGGAGTTGGCTCAAATTCTGACCTCCTACTACCAAATGTGTAACATTAAATAAGTTCCTTAACATTCCTGAGCCTCACTTTCCTCACTTGTAAAATGGGGATAATAGTATCGATGCATAGTGTTGTTGTGAGCATTAAATAAGATCATGGAGACTGGGTGAGGTGGCTCACGCTTGTAATCCCAGCACTTTGGGAGGCAGAGGCGGGCAGATCACTTGAGGTCAGGAGTTTAAGACCAGCCTGGCCAACATGACGAAACCCCGTCTCTAACAAAAATACAAAAATTAGCCTGGCGTAGTGGCATGTGCCTGTAATCCCAGCTACTAGGGAGGCTGAGGCAGGAGAAGAACTTGAATCTGGGAGGCAGAGGTTGCAGTGAGCCAAGATCGCATCAGTGCACTCCAGCTTGGGCAACAGAGTGAGACTCCATCTCACTAAATAAATAAATAAATAAATAAGATCAGGTGAGTTATATCACATTGTTTGGGGGTTACTGGGATATGTGCCCCAACCTGAGAAAATGAGAGACACAGGATTGCTTTTAAGAAGTGAATGAAGGACACTAAGGGTTTCCCAGGTTGGTAATATGCCAACACCATGGATCGCATTAAGGTATCTAGAGGAACACAGAGTCATTGAGAAGGGGTAAACATGCCAAGTTCACTTGGTGACCTGTGGAGGATCTAACCTCCTAGGTAAGCCAACAGAGAGAAATGAGGGCATGCAGCTTTCAAATATGTCAGTCCCATGACAGTGATGTCTCTCTGTTGATGACTGGAGTAGCATTTGGCATTTGGCTCTTGTGTATTTTGGGCAGCCCAAGTCTTGTCTCTGAGACTCTGGTCACGCTGGGGACTTTCAAAGGAAAGGACAGATCAAGCCAGACTTGCTTTAGACACTGTTGTTGGCAGAATTCTATCCCCACTGACATACCATATTTTGAAGTCCTAACCCTCAGTACCTCAAAAAGTGACTGTATTTGGAGATAGGACCTTTAAAGAGGTGACGAAGTTAAAATTAGATGGTATAAGGGCCTCATTCAATCTGACTGATGTCCTCGTAGGACACACAGAGAGACACTAGGGATGCACACACAGAGAAAGGAGTCATCTTAGCAAGGCGCGGAAGCTTATACCGGAATCTCAGCACTTTGGGAGGCTGAGGTGGGTTGATCACTTGAGCCCAGGAGTTCAAGACCAGCCTGGGCTGTATAATGAAACCCTGTCTCTACAAAAAGTACAAAAAAATTAGCTGGGCATGGTGGTGCATGCCTGTGGTCCCAGCTACCCCAGAAGCAGAGGTAGGAGGATCACCTGAGTCCAGAAGTTGAGGCTACAGTGAGCTGAGACCATGCCACAACATTCCAGCCTAGGCGTGGAAATGAGACCTTGTCTCGAAAGAGAAGAGAAGAGAAGAAGAAGGAGAGGAAGGAGAAGAAGGAGAAATAAAAAGAAAAGGAAAGGCAGGCAGGAAGGAAGGAAGGAAGGAGAAAGAAAAGAGAAAGAAAAGAAAAGAAAGAAAGAGAAAGCAGCCATCTACAAGGCAAGGAGGGGGCCTCAGAAGAAACTAAACCTGCTGACAACTTGATCTTGACTTCCAGTCTCCAGAACTTCAGGAAAATAAATTTCTGTTGTTTAAGCCACTCAAGTTTGTGGAATTTTGTTGTGGCAGCCCTACCAGACTAATACAGACAGTGCCAAGAAAAATCACCTGAGGGGTCTTATTATAATGTAGATTTGGATTCATTAGGTCTAGGAGGG
>NW_012114755.1:675272-676440 GCF_000951035.1 Colobus angolensis palliatus
TCCCTCCCTCCCTTCCTTCCTTCCTTCCTTCCTTCCTTCCTTCCTTCCTTCCTGTCACCCAGGATGGAATGCATGATGGCCCAGTCATAGCTTAACACAACTTTGAACTCTTGGGCTGAAGCAATCCTCTGGCCTTGGCCTCCTGAAGTGCAGGGATTACAGGCATGAGCCATTGCGCCTGACTGTACCTCTGTTTTCAACAAGGATTCATCCATAATATTTATCATCCCCTCTATTTTGAAGGTCATAAATGTCCAATTCAGAACCTAATGCTTGCTGTTTAGGCTTTCTATATCTAGGGACTTAGAGCAAGGCTTTGACTTGTTTCGATGTTTAAAGCTGTTCAAAGTTTTAATTATTACAAAAACCTCAAGATAAAAGCTTGTAATCCCTCAAAGCAAATCACAACAAATCCAAGGCCTTTCTTTTCTTCAAAGGGAGCTGTCTAAATAAAGGGGGAAAACTGTGTAATAAGCTAAGCACAATATTGTTGACTGCTTCATAATAACCAACAGGCACACAATGGCTTGGGGTCTAGCAAGCAACAAAGCATAATTCTTCATCACATAGTCTTCACTTTGATTTCAGCTAGATGTCTGACCATGGTGAACCACTTTATCAACATTAGCCTCCGTTTTCTTCTCTGTAAAATGAGGGATTGGACTAGTTGGTACCTAGTCCCCATGTTTCATTGATTCAGTAAAAGCCTGATTTTGATTTTGAGAGCATCAAAAAGTATTTACCATCAAAAAGAGCATCCAAAAATAAGAGGGGACCCAAGAGGTGAAGCAACTCACCCCTGGTTACAGAGAAGCAGAGTTAGGATTAAATTCCAAGATGTCTGACTTCCAGCACAGAATGTCATGCAGCTTGAAATTCTTTCTGGAGATGAGCTTTCCTGCTATATGTATGAAACTGTAACCAAATAAACTACATAAAACATTAAGCTAACATAACTTCTTTTTTTTTTTTTTTTTGAAACAAGTTCTCACTCTGTCACCCAGACTGGAGTGCAGTGGCACGATCTCAGCTCACTGCAACCTCTGCCTCCCAGGTTCAAGCGATTCTCCTGTCTCGGCCTCCTGAGTAGATGGGATTACAGGCATGCACCACCATGCCTGGCTAATTTTAGTATTTTTAGTAGAGACAGGGTTTCACTACGTTGGCC
>NW_012114755.1:677250-677817 GCF_000951035.1 Colobus angolensis palliatus
GTGCCCAGCTAATTTTTGTACTTTTAGTGGAGATAGGGTTTCACCATGTTGGTCAGGCTGGTCATAACATAACTTCTTCTAAGGAAATGATTATTTCCCTGAGTAGCTTAATATAAGTCATAAGTAACTGATTGTGGTCAGAAGTGTGGATGTAATTATTTCTAGGGAACCACATGAAAGAAGGTCAAGTTCTCATACACAGCAGAAATGCCTGTTTTCAAGACTAAACAGTACTGATCCTCTTGGTATACAAGTGACCTGTGAGCAGAGACCATGCCTGGCCCATCTGTGTAGTTAGCAAGGCAGGTATCTGCATCTTGGAGATCCCATGCGTGTAGGGCCTGGGAGCAGGACTGAGGCAAAGGAATTGGCTCAAGCGTTAGGGAGGGGCATCTCCGGAGGACAAGGCAGGTATGGAAATAGATTTTATAATAGTAGCCAAATATAAATCAGTCCTGTGCATAGGCACATGAGTAGAAATGTCGGGTATCCTCAACCATAGTTCCACACAACTCAGGGATGTGGAAGGGAACCATAGAGAAAAGAAACCTCATCTATGTTTTCTTT
>NW_012114755.1:684711-686405 GCF_000951035.1 Colobus angolensis palliatus
GCCCAAGCTGGAGTGCAATGGCGTGATCTCAGCTCACCGTAACCTCTGCCTCCCAGGTTCAAGTGATTCTCCTGCCTCTGCCTCTCAAGTATCTGGGATTACAGGCATGTGCCACCACACTCAGCTAATTTTTTGTATTTTTGGTTGAGACAGGGTTTCTCCATGTTGGTCAGGCTGGTCTTGAACTCCCGACCTCAGGTGATTCACATACCTTGGCTCCCAAAGTGTTGGAATTACAGGCATGAGCCACCACCACGCCCAGCCCATATTGAAGATTATTATATATCAGAGCTATCTTATACTTTTTACTGGTTATAGAGTATATGGGTGTACTCATCCCTAGGAGGATGAAAAAAATTAATTGGTCCTTACTTACTTTTCTCACACATACATAGAGTGACTAGCACAGGGCTTGATACATAGTAAGCATTCATATCTTTTTGAAATCCTCAACACACGTATTTAACTAACCCTTCTGGGATCATTCCTTTGAAGTCCAAGTCAGGATCTGCTCTCATAGAAAGTCACAGCTTGGTGTCTTTCCAATTAAGAGTTTTCCCAGTTCTTGGCAGGAGCAACAAGGTCCACTCACTCTTGCAAATGGAGGCTCACAAATGGAGCCTTGTCCTTCCTCCAAAGATAAAGGGATGTTCTGAGGGCCTAGGCCTGTACTCCAGCTGCTGCCTTTCTTGATCGTAGTATCTCATATTAACCAAAAGCCTATGGATTCTCTTTCTAACATAGGGAAAAGGCAAAGTCAGCTACTATAGAACTTGCATAATTTTAAGGAACTAAGTTTTCTGGGCTGACACAATCATGCTGCCTTCCAACTTACCTGACTCCCAGAACAGCTTCAAAGTCTGAGTGCCAGGAGTTGCTTTGGCCAATTCCCTCTGGCTGAGTGACTGCTGAGTCTTTGGAGATCTGAGTCACTCGACTTCTGGGAAGCTGTGACAGCCTCCAAGTGGTCCTTTGAAGGCTATACACTCCTCACTGGCCAATGCACTCCATGCTGAGGCTTTGGCCACCAGGGCTCACTAGGCATCTTCCAGGGCAGACCTCAATACCTGTGGGCCTGAGGGACCCTGCAGAAGTCCATGTGTGCTCTAAGCTTGCCTCTTTCCTTGTCAGATGAGTGTGGCGAACACTAGAAATAGTGCAAATACTGAAGGAGAGGTAAAGCCGTGATCTTATAGTGGTTAGTACTCTGTGATGGGAAAGGGAGGTAAGGAACATACAAGGCATTGCTGATAAATAAGTCTGCTCAACCCAAAGAGATCATTGAAGATTCCCTATGTTTAGGTGATAGGAGGTAGAGGAGGAGATGGGAGGAAAGGTCAGGGAGGAAGGAAGAAGTTGAGACAACCTGGGCTGGGTGCAGAGGCTCACGCCTGTAATCCCAGCACTTTGGGAGGCTGAGATGGGAGAATCACCTGAGGTCAGGAGTTTAAGACCAGCCTGGCCAACATGGTGATTCACGTCTCTACTAAAAGTACAAAAATTAGTCTGGTGTGGTGGCGGGCACCTGTAATCCAGGCTACTCGGGAAGCTGAGGCATGAGAATCACTTGAACCTGAGAGGTGGAGGTTGCAGTGAACTGAGATCACGCCACTGTACTCCAGCCTTCGTGACACAGTGAGACTGTCTTAAAAAAAAAATGGCCGAGCACTGTGGCTCACACCAGTAATCCCAGC
>NW_012114755.1:686455-688342 GCF_000951035.1 Colobus angolensis palliatus
CCAGGATGGTCTCGATCTCCTGACCTCGTGATCCGCCCATCTCGGCCTCCCAAAGTGCTGGGATTACAGGCTTGAGCCACCGCGCCCGGCCTATGTTTTCTAAATATATCCTTCCCTACCCTTTTTCCTTTCAGAAAGTTTTGAAGTTATTATATATTTAACATTAGTGTATCTCAACATATTACTTGAAAAGAGATAAACTGCATGACAAAATAACTCATATTTTAAAATTTCTATGATTTCTATATTTATGTAATATTTATATAATGCTTAGTAGTGCCAGGCACTGTTATAAGTACTTGCAAATAAATATTAAGTCATTTAATCCTTTTAAGAACTCTATGATAAGTAACCTATTAGCTCTATTTTACAAATGAGGAAACTGAGGCACAGAGAGATAAGTAACTTGCCCGAGGACATATGGCTAGTAAGGAGCAGGAGCAGAGCCCAGGCAGTTTGCTCCTGATTCTATTCTCCTAAACACCAAGCTTCGCTTTCTCCTTGAGAAAGGACTACTGAGTGGTAAGAGTGGGCATTTCTCCCTTTGCTGCTCAGCTTCTTTTTTGAGACAGGAGTCTCGCTGTGTCACCCAGGCTGGAATGCAGTGGTGCAATCTCAGCTCACTGCAACCTGCGGCACGCGGGTTCAAGTGATTCTCCTGCCTCATCCTCCTGAGAAGCTGGGAGTACAGGCCTGGACCACCACATCTGGCATTTTGTTTTTTTTTTTTTTCAGTTGAGATGGGTTTCACCATGTTGTCCAGGCTGGTCTCGAACTCCTGACCTCAGGTGATCCCCCTGCCTCGGCACCCCAAAAGTTGGGATTACAGTCATGAGCCACTGCACCTGGCCATTGGCTGCTCAGTTTCTAAGCTCACTTCTTAGGTTAGGAGAATCTTGGTGAGACTTGAAAGAGGCAGAGTCACTTCCCACTCTATAAGCTGAAAATGGCAGATACTCATATTCCAAGCACATGCTAGCCTCAGCCATTCTGATGCACTAAACAGCTTAAATCTGAAGCTAATGATAAAAGGAGGGCCCCGAAAATCCTCTCTGGAGGCAGTGGTAGCTGCAGAGGCCTTGGTGCCAGAACTGGTTTAGGCAGCACAGAGAGAATAGCTAAGAGGATGAGTTGGAGGCAGAAGCCTGGCTTTAAGTACTGGCTCTGACCCTTGAGCAGGATGCCTAACTTCTCTTTGCTTCAGATGTCCCATCTGTAAAATGAGGGTCCTTAAGGAGATGATAATTGCAGACTTTGTTGGGAGATGACCCTCTTCCAGATGCCACGTTTTACCTCTGTCCTACTGGATAATTGTCACAACAATCTGAGCAATAATATGGGTATTTTTCTTACTCCCATTTTACAGAGGAGGAAATTGATGCACGGAGAAGGTAACCTGTAAAAGAACATGTCACCATAAAGTGAGGGAGTATAAGTAGGCACAATTTCAATTAATTAATAAAAACCATCTAAAAAATGTTCACGGCCAGGCACAGTGACTCACGCCTGTAATCCCAGCACTTTGGGAGGCTGAGGCAGGCAGATCACAAGGTCAGGAGTTTGAGACCAGCCTGGCCGATATAGTGAAACCCCTCTCTACCAAAAATACAAAACTTAACCGGACATGGTGGCACATGCCTGTAATTCCAGCTACTTGGGAGGCTGAGGTAGGAGAATTGCTTGAACCCTGGAGGCAGAGGTTGTAGCGAGCTGAGATTGCGCCACTGCACCCCAGCCTGGGCAATAGAGCAAGACTCCGTCTCAAAAAAAAAAAAAATGGAATATTCGCTATTATCAGGCATTCGAAGTGTCTTGATTTCAGCAAGCCACCCAACAAAGGTCTGTGTGGTCCAGTTAGTCGAGTTAGCCTGGTCTCTGTCACATTAC
>NW_012114755.1:689308-690761 GCF_000951035.1 Colobus angolensis palliatus
TTCACTCAGCACTCTTCACTCTTAGAGCAACTGTTCTCTCACTCAATTTTTCCCTCACTCTTAACTTTGAACTCAACTAGCTTATGTAGCTGAAGACCCTTCTGCCCCAGCCTTTCCTTCAGTCTCCAATATTTTCTCCAGCAAGAAAATTTCAGACTTGGAAAAACAGATTCCTCATTCTCCATCTGATTCTCTTTACTCTTTTCCTTGACTCTGCAACATAAAAGTCTAGGAACTCTCTGGGCGCAGTGGTTCTCACCTGTAATCCCAGCACTTTGGGAGGCCGAGGCGGGTGGGTCACATGAGATCAGGAGTTCAAGACTAGCCTGGCCAACTTAGTGAAACCCTGTCTCTACTAAAAATACAAAAATTAGCTGGGTGTGGTGACTCATGCCTGTAATTCCAGCTACATGGGAGGCTGAAGCACAAGAATCACTTGAACCTGGGAGGCAGAGGTTGCGGTGAGCCAAGATCGTGCCACTGCCCTCCAGCCTGAGTGACAGAGCGAGACTCTATCTCAAAAAAAAAAAAAAAAAAGGTCTAGGAACTCTAATTAGAGGGTTTGAGAGTTAATGTATTAATGTAAAAGGTTTGAACATATAATGTATTAATGTGAAGGTTTGAATATTAATATATTAATAATTTTTGTAGTCATCACCCATGCAGGCTGGGACTAAAGGCATGAGCCACTGTGTCCAACTGTTTGTAGTTCTCTTTTTGTTTTTTTTTTTTTTTGGAGACAGAGTCTCGCTTTGTCACCCAGGCTGGAATACAGTGGTGCCATGTCTGCTCACTGCAACCTCCACCTCCCAGGTTCAAGCGATTCTCCTGCTTCAGCCTCCTGAGTAGCTAGGACTACAGTTGCGAGCCACCACACCCAGCTAATTTTTGTATTTTTAGTAGAGATGGGGTTTTATCATGTTGGCCATGCTCAGCTACATAACCTGACCTCAAGTGATCCACCCGCCTCGGCCTCCCAAAGTGCTGGGATTACAGGCGTGAGCAACCACGCCTGGCCTTGTTTGTAGTTCTCAAATGGAGGATACATGCAGCACTAAGGGAGAGAGAGTGTCACAGAAATCTAATACCAACCATCCTTCAGAATGCAAGGTTATTTTATCATCGCTTTTTACTTATTACCCCATTCATGATATTTCTGCAGCTCTCTTTGTTTCTCTGTGTCTTTTCATATTTTCCCCTGCTGCCAACTGGTGAATCTCTTAACATTTTCCCAAATTGGCCAAGCATAGTGGCTCACGCCTGTAATCCCAGCACTTTAGAAGGCTGAGGCAAGTGGATCACCTGAGGTCAGGCGTTCGAGACCAGCCTGGCCAACATGGTGAAACCCCGTCTGTACTAAATAATAATTAAAAAAAAAAAATAGCTAGGTGTGGTGGCACATGCCTGTAGTCCCAGCTACTTGGGAGTCTGAGGCAGGAGAATTGCTGGAACC
>NW_012114755.1:695978-700092 GCF_000951035.1 Colobus angolensis palliatus
GGTGGATCACGAGGTCAGGAGGAGACCATCCTGGCCAAGATGGTGAAACCCCATCTCTACTAAAAAGTCAGCTGGGCGTGGTGGCGCCCACCTGGAGTCCCAGCTACTTGGAAGGCTGAGGTACAAGAATCACTTGAAACCTGGGAGGCAGAGGTTGCAGTGAGCCGAGACTGCACCACTGCACTCCAGACTGGGCAACAGAATAAGTGAGACTCTGTTTCAAAAAAAAAAGAAAAGAAAATCTTTGAGGCTCTCATAAAGGGCTTGTTCTGATGTATAGGTATGTTGAAGTCACTATAGAACTCTTTTGGGTTTCTAATTCCAGGGATGAAATAACTAGGGTAGTTCCTGGTTATCTGTGGTGGATAAGTTCCCAAACCCCCAGTTGATGAATGAAACCTTGGCTAGTACTAAACCCTATATAAACAGTCATGTTGTAACCACCCAAGGGGTTCACCTTGCCTGCTGCCTAGACAGAGCCGATTCATCAAGACAGGGAAATTGTAATAGAGAAAGAGTAATTCATGCAGAGCTGGCTGTATGGAGACCAGAGTTTTATTATTACTCTAATCAGTCTCCCTGAGCATTTGGAGAGCAGCGTGTTTGTTGTTGTTGTTGTTGTTGTTGTTGTTTGAGATGGAATCTCACTCTATTGCCCAGGCTGGAGTGCAGTGGCACCATCTTGGCACACTGCGACCTCCACCTCTCTGGTCAAGCAATTCCTCTGCCTCAGCCTCCTGAGTAGCTGGGATTACAGGCACACCCCACCACATACACAGCTAATTTTTTTGTATTTTTAGTAGAGATGGGGTTTCACCTTGTTGGCCAGACTGGTCTCGAACTCCTGACCTCAGGCAATCTGCCCTCCTCGGCCTCCCAAAGTGCTGGGATTATAGGCATGAGCCACCATGCCCAGCAGAAGAGCAGAGTTTTTAAGGATAACTTGGCGAGTCGGGAGAAGCCAGTGAGCCAGAACTGCTGATTGGTCAGGGATGAAATCACTGGGAGTCCAAGCTGTCTTCTTGTGCTGAGTCAGTTCCTAGGTTGGGGGGCCACAGTGTCAACTGAGGCAGTTTATCGATCTGGGTGGGGCCAGCTGGTCCATCAAGTGCAGGGTCTGCACAATACCTCAAACACTGATTTTAGGAGCAGTTTAGGGAGGATCAGAACCTTGTAGCCTCCAACTGCATGACTCCTAAACGATAATTTCTAATCTTGTGGCTAATGTTAGTCCAACAAAAGCAATCTAGTCCCCGGGCAAGAAGGAGGTCTGCTTTGGGAAAGAGCTGTTACCATCTTCGTTTAAACTATACATTACCAACTGAGTTTCTGCCAAAGTTATTTGAGCCCATGCCCAGGAATGAACAAGGATGGCTTGGAGGTTCAAAGCAAGATGGCGTTGGTAAAGTTAGATCTCTTTCACTGTCTCAGTCATAATTTTGCAAAGGTGGTTTTAATGTGTCACTTAATGACAGGAATATATTCCTAGAAATTTGTTGTACATCATTGTATGAACATCACAGAGTGTACTTCCCTAGCTGTACTTACCATAGAGTATACAAACCTAGATGGTTAGCTTACTGCACACCTAGGCTATGTGGTATAGCCTGTCGCTCCTAGGCTACAAACCTGTACGGAATGTTGCTGTATACTATAAGCAATTGTAACACAATGATAAGTATTTGTGTATTTAAATGTAGAAAAGGCACAGTAAAAATACGAAGGATAAAAAATGATATACCTGCAGAGGGTACTTACCATGAATGAAGCTTGCAGGACTAGAAAGAGTGGCGAGTGAATGTGAAGGCCTAGGACATTACTGTACACTACTATAGACTTTATAAACACTGCACATTCAGATTACACTAAATGTATAAAAAATATTTTTCTTTCTTCAATAAAAAATTAACCTTAGCTAAGGGTACCTTTTTTACTTTATAAACTTAAATTTTATTTTATCTTATTTTATTTTATTGAGATAGAGTCTCACTCTGTTGCTCAGGCTGGAGTACAGTGGCACGATCTCAGCTCACTGCAACCTCCGCCTCCCAGGTTCAAGCGATTCCAGACATGTGCCTCCACATTCGGCAAACTTTAGTATTTTTTTTAGAGACAGGGTTTCACCATGTTAGCCAGGCTGGTCTCAAACTCCTGACCTCAAGTGATCCACCTGCCTCGGCCTCCCAAAGTGCTGGGATTATAGCCATCAGCCACTGTGCCTGGCCTAATTTTTAAAAATTTTCTTTCTTTTTTAATAGAGATGGGGTCTTGCTATATTGGCCATGCTGGTCTTGAACTCCTGGGCCAAGCAATTCTCCTGCCTCGGCCTTGCGAAGTGCTGGGACTACAGGCATCAGTCACTGTGCCAGATGGATTGTAGTTCTTAAATCGGGTCCTATGGCTTGCTCAAATGTAGCGGTCTCTATGCAATATCCTTGGCTCCCACACCTTCCCTTAGCAGAGGGCTGTAGGTGAGGCAGCTTCCTTAGAAAAAGACAGTGGGTATGAAGCTGGGGATGTAAGAGATTCCTTCCTTAGCAAGGGCTGTGTGCAATCTCTTCTAGAGAAGTGGCTCCAAGGATCACAGCTCCATTCATTCTCAGAGGTAGCAATGGCAGCAGGTTCAAAGGCAGGCACCCGGTGTCTAGTGTCTAGTTTTGGGGGATGCCCCGTGTAAGCTGTGATGTCCAGTACGCCCAGTAGCAGCTGAACTGTCTTCATCATATTACTCTAGGATGTGATTTTGAGCTTGGTCCCTAGCTGCAGAAAACCTTCAATCCTGATTCTCCTGTCCTTATTGAAATTCTGTGAACCACCAATATTATTTTAATGAAGTTCTTTTCTGATTAGCTCAATTGATTTCCGTTGTTTGTGAGAACATTGACTGATTTGGGGAATATGTTATAGAGGGCTTCCATGGGTCAAAAGATAATTTTGCTGGTCTTGTCTGTGGCCTCCTCAGCCCCTGCCCAATTCCATGGATCTAAGTAACTTGGCCAAGTTCACACAGCAGGTGGCATAGCCATTACTAAAACCTCCAACACCCCTCCAAAAGACCTCGTAATCCTTAGCCCAGTTGATCTCCTTGTGAAAAATCCTGGGGATCTCTACCCTGACTTGCACTTGGGAGTCAACTCAGTTTCCTTAACTTGTCGCGTATGCTTGCCTTTAATTCTTAGTTTCTTGAATTTATGGGATCTCAAATTCCATTTAATGAATCTAAAATCCAACTAGTTAGGGGAGAGCTGGTTAGAGCCACCACACAAATGGGGGAGTTGGCCTTAGGTGGGCACTTGAATGAAGTATCCACTGTTAATGGGAAGACACAGTGTACAGGTAGAGAGACATGTAGGCCAATGAGTAGATTTTATTGATGAGAGAATGTGGAAATCCTCTTTGGTTCCTAACATTTTCTCAGTGAAATGAAGAGCAATGTTATCAGCTGAGAGTGAGGGGGAGTATTAGAGGTTGAGAAGGAGAAGGAGTGAAATGGTATACTAAGGAGAGTGGGAGAGTGAATTGGATTAGGGAAATTATGGTGGCTGTATACCACTGAAGGTCCACTTGAGGATTCTGGCCATACATTTATTCATTTTTATTTATTTATTTATTTATTTATTTTGAGACAGGGTATCACTCTGTTGCCCAGGCTGGAGTACAGTGGTACAATCATAACTCACTATAGCTTCCAACCTCTGGGCTCAAGTGATCCTCCCAGCCTCAACCTCCCGAATAGCTGGGACTACAGATGTGTACCAACATGCCCAGCTAATTTTTAAAAATTTCTTGTAGAGATGAGATCTCACTATGTTAACCAGGCTGGTCTTGAACTCCTGACCTCAAGCAGTCCTCCTTCCTAGGCCTTCTAAAGTGCTACTGCACTCAGCTGGTCATACATTTAAAATTAGATCAGTTAGCATGATTGTCTGTTTTTCTCTAGTCATGTTCATATAAGGCAATAATTCAAGATATTAAGGAACTGAGAAACTAAGGTGCTAGATGGATCATCCATGTGTATGTGTATTTGTATTCACAAATATGAACATATGTATATGTAATGTTTCTACTTATTTATTTCTTAATTTAATAATATATATTAAAGTATTTTTTTTTT
>NW_012114755.1:700142-701525 GCF_000951035.1 Colobus angolensis palliatus
AAAAATTATAACAATATTTCAGCATCACTACTCTTGGGCTTTGGGGTCATTATTAAGAAAAATAAGACTTACTGAACACAAGCACTGTGATACTGTGACAGTCGATTTGATAACTGAGACAACTGCTAAGTGACTAATAAATGGGTAGTGTATACAGCATGGATATACTGAACAAAGCGATGATTCACATCTGGAGTGGGACAGAGCAGGATGGCTGAGATTTCATCATACTACATACTACTCAGAACGGCATACAATTTAACACTTATGAATTGTTTATTTCTGGAATTTTCCATTTAATCTTTTTGGACTGTACTTGAATGCTGGAAACTGAAACCCAGGAAAGTGAAATTGCATATAAGCAGGGGAATACTGTGCTGACGTAGACAACTATGCTTGAGCTCAACTAAGACATTGGCTCAACAAAGAACAGCTTGCAGCAGAACTAAACCACTCCAGACTAACCTAATTCAGAACCAAAGCCTGTGGGAGGTTGAGGCAGGAGGATCACCTAAGCCCAAGAGTTCAAGACCAGCCTAGGAAATACAGAGAGACCCTATCTGTACAAAAAGTAAAATTAGGCAGGCATGGTGGTGCATGCCTACAGTCCCGGATACTCCAAAGGCTAAGGTGGGAGGATGGCTTGAGCCTGGCAGATCAAGGTTGTAGTGTTCCTTGATTATGCTACTGTACTCCAGCCTGGGTGACAGAGAGAGAGAGAGACTATCTCGGGGGGTGGGGGAAGCCTGATTTAGGATGGCTTAGAACCCAGAATATGCTAGGTTATTCCCATATTCACTCACTCACTGATTTATTCATCAAGTTGGTATTCACCGTAGGTCTACTCTCTTCCAAGCACTGTGGTAAGTGCTCAGGATGATCTGGACATGGGAGGATTTCCTAGAAGCTTGTGCCACCCTAGTGATCAAATGTAGGGCTCAGTTCCTCTTCCTGTTGTAGTCAGCACATCCAGACTAGTGTCATCAGATAAGCTTGCATAGATTTTCCCCATGACATCATATTCTGCCTCATTTTCATATGGCAACTTTTGTCATATAGTAGCATTTCTCATCATGGCCCCACCCCATAAACTTTTGACCTATACTGGCTTATGACCATTCACTATACAAATATTTATTAAATGACTTTAGATTGCCAGAAAGAAAATACTGCCTTTAAATAACTCACAATCTTTAATTCTACCAAAGGAAATTGATAAAATTGTTTAAAAAGGTACACCACCGTGATAAATTTTATAATAAAGATGTCTTCAAAGTTCTGTAGGAGGAGGAATTTTTTTTTTTTTTTTTTTTTTTTTGAGATGGAGTCTCACTCTGTTGCCCAGGTTGGAGTGCAATGGTGCAATCTTGGCTCACTGAAACC
>NW_012114755.1:701575-715945 GCF_000951035.1 Colobus angolensis palliatus
TTTGAGATGGAGTCTCACTCTGTTGCCCAGGTTGGAGTGCAATGGTGCAATCTTGGCTCACTGAAACCTCTGCCTCCCAGGTTCAAGCCATTCTCCTGACTCAGCCTTCTGAGTAGCTGGATTACAGGCACCCACCATCAAGTCCAGCTAATTTTTTTATTTTTAGTAGAGACGGGCTTTTGCAATGTTGGCCAGGCTGGTCTCGAACTCCTGGCTTTGTGATCTGCCTGCCTCTGCCTCTCAAAATGTTGGGATTACAGGCGTGAGCCACCGTGCCCAGCCAGGAGTTGTTTCTTAATGCTAGGAGAGTGTGGCTTGGGGAAGTAATTTCTCCACTGTTATTTGAAGAATAATTCAAAGGTCAGTGAAAGAGAAGGGTCTTCTAAGAAAAGGAGCAGTTTGAGCTGAGGCATGTAGGCAGTAAAGAGAGTGGGATGTTTCAAGGACAATTGTTGATGATATTATGGATCTTTTGAAAATATCATGGTTTATACCACTTGGGGAGTAATAAGATTTCTTCTAAACCTGACCCAAGGATATTTGACACCAAGGATTTGTGTGGGTTTTTTGTTCTTTTTATGTATTTATTTTTTCTGTAGAGTTGGGGGTCTCACTATGCTGCCCAGGCTGGTCTTGAACTACTGGCCTCAAGCCATCCTCCTGCTTTGGCCTCTCAAGTTGTTGGGGTTACAGGTGTGATTCACCATGTCCAGCCAACACCAAGGATATTTAACAACAAACATATAATAAGAATTATGTCAATATCAGTGAATTTTCTTGGAAAGTATTTTATGAGTCAAATTTTATTGATTCATTTTAATTCCATGATTAATGCATGCACAATAAAACTCTTGAATACACTGTGGGGCAGCAAAACTCTACCTCCATCCTCTTAGGGTCCTGGCTGGGCCTGGGAATCACATTGACATAAGACAAATTAACAGGAGAAAAGCATAGAAATTTATTTAATACAAGTTTTAAATGGCACCAGAGCCCTCATAAAGAAATGAAGACACAAAGAAGCAGTGAGAGTCAATCACTTATATACTGAATTGGACTTTGGACAAAGAGTAGTAACTGTGAAAATGTGATAAGGCAAGAGTTTGGACTAGGGTAGCTCACTGGGTAGAGAAGTGACTAGGAAGATAATGGTTAGTTTTAAAAGGTTCCTTTGTACAGAATTTTCTTCCTGTTCATTTGTTGGTTTATAGAGCAGGCATCTTTCACATAGGAACTTCATCTCTTGCTTTTAAGAAACAAAATGAAGGTCAGAGTGATCTTGTATTCGCTGTTTTTTTGGTTTGTTTGTTTGTTTGTTTGTTTTTAATGTTTAATTCAGGCCAGGTGCGGTGGCTCATGCCTGTAATCCCAGCACTTTGGGAGGCCGAGGCAGATGGATCATGAGGTCAGGAGTTTGATACCAGCCTGACCAACATAGTGAAACCCCGTCTCTGTGGGAGTGGTTGCAGGTACCTGTAATCCCACCTACTTGGGAGGCTGAGGCAGGAGAATCGTTTGAACCTGGGAGGTGGAAATTGCAGTGAGCCGAGATCGCGCCACTGCACTCTAGCCCTGGCAACAGTGTGCGACTGTTTTTCTCACATCTCAATATATGTGTATATATATTTAATTCAAAATAGTCAATATGCCAGAGCAGTGTATTTTGGGGTGGCATATTTTTAATGCTTTCAACACAATGGGGGCAAAATACTCTCAGAAGTCAAGGGTGGCAGGATCAGAATATTCTTGGGGTTAAAATAGCAATGTATCAATATCCCACTGCTTCTATCCTCGTCACAATGAATTTCCTAAGGTCTACATAGCTTCTCATGTCATAGATTACCTTCCCCTCCTACAACGTATTTCCCAACATTACCTCACCTCTTTGTTATATGGAATTCCCCAAACCAGTGTCACAAACCTGAATGCCCACAAGTTCTAGGTGGATAATATGAGTAAAACTAACTAAATGAGGACTGTGGTAAACTAAGAGTACCTGCCTCACCCCAAAAAAAGGAAGCTGTTAGTGTGCTCCAGCCAGCTGTTGCCAGGTAGGAATGCAGACCAAAGGTTGTCAGAACTCTAACATTTTTTAAAAGAAACCAGAAATCCTGATTTTTATTATAGAAATTCCAAATTTGACAACTAACTGGGGAAGAAACACACAAAATCCTGTGTGCAGGCCAACAAAACATGTCTGTGGGCCAGATCCCACCCCTGGGCAGCAGTCTGTAATCTTTGTCCTAAAACTTTCAAACTTTTCTATATGTTCATGCTCGAAGGAATGAATGACTGCTCCATTCCCTTATGACATCGCTGATCACTGCCTTCCCAAATATGGGCCCAACCCTTTTCCTGTTGTGCACCTCCCACTGGTGATTTCAGAGTCTGACCATCCCTTTAAGATGTCAAGTTTTTGTAATGTCCCGAGCCCTGTCTTTGTGATGTCATGAACTATATAAACAGTCTTCCCCTCCACTCTTGAGGGTTGCTTGGCTACACCCTCTGTGACATCATGAATTGCGCTAACACCTTGGAATAACAACTCATTCCTCCATACCATTGCAAGCCTTTGCACATCTCTTTGTATCATCCCCTTATGACATCATGTGTTAATCTCATCTCAGGACTGCAACCCAGGATTGCATTGAGTTGGAAGATACAATTTTTACAGCATCACCAAAAAGCATAAGATTATTTGGGTAAGTTCGTGATGTCATAAAAGAATGTCTGCATCAGTAGAGCTTTCAAAAAGAATCACAGCTGGGCATGGTAGTGTGTGCCCTTAGTCCCAGCTATTTGGAAGGT
Organism: Colobus angolensis palliatus; assembly: GCF_000951035.1. NCBI lineage: Eukaryota > Metazoa > Chordata > Mammalia > Primates > Cercopithecidae > Colobus > Colobus angolensis. The sequence goes on from NW_012114755.1 coordinate 704,384, forward strand.
TGAGGCAGGAGGATCCTTTCCTTGATCCTAGAAGTTTGAGGCTATAGTGCACAATAATCACATCTGTGAATCGCCATTGTATTCCAACCTTGGCAATATAGTGAGGCGCTCTCTCTCTCAAAAAAAAAGGTCATAAAAGTTGAATTTTTTTTTTTTTTTTTTTTTTTTGAGACAGAGTCTCCCTCTGTTGCTCAGGCTGGAGTGCAATGGCTCGATCTTGGCTCACTGCAACCTCCACCCTCCGGGTTCCAGCAATTCTTCTGCCTCAGGCTCCCAAGCATCTGGGACTACAGGTGTGTACCACCACGCCTGGCTAATTTTTGTGTTATTAGTAGAGACAGGGTTTCGCCATGTTGGCCAGACTGGTCTCGAACTCCTGAGGTCGTGATTTGCCCGCCTCAGCCTCTCAAAGCGCTGGGATTACAGGCGTGAGCCACTGCGCCCAGCCAAAAGTTGATGTTTATATGTGATTTAGATTGTTTTAGAGTGAATAAAAAATGTAAACTCAGTTTGCCAAGTATTTCCGGGCTTTTTTTTTTTTTTTTTTTTGAGACAGAGTCTCACTCTGTCTCCCAGGCTGGAGTGCAATGGCACAATCACAGTTCACTGCAGGCTAAATGTGGGCTCAAGTGATCTTCCCACTTCAGCCTCTTGGGTAGCTGGGACTATAGGCATACACCACCGTCCAGCTAATTTTTTGATTAGCTGAGGCCTCACTTTGTTATCCAGGCTGGTCTCAAACTCCTGGGCCCAAGCAATCCTCCTGCCTTGGCTCCCCAAAGTGTTAGAATTACAGGCCTGAGCAACTGCACCCTGTTGGGGTCTGCGTGTTTCCTAAACAAAGGAATGAACACACAAGACAACACAGGACAAGACATACATGGCGGCCGCGCCGAACAGTACACTCTGCTTTATTTTATACAGCCGTTTGTGGAATGTTACCAAGTCATGGGGCATGTGTTGCTTCTCTGACCTTTCCTTGACTCCCAAGATCAGTAAACATTCACCAGTTCCCAGAGCCCACTGTTTACAGCTGGCTCCTTTGTCCTTTCTGTTTGCAGAGAAGAACCATCCTGCTTTGTCTGCAAGAGCAGGGCTTATCGGGAACATCTCGTTTGCGAGCACACAGTCCTCTACATCTCCCCCTTCTTTATTTACAGGTTTGATTTTCTTTCAAAACCATCATCACATGTTGGGCTCACTGGGATTCGGTGTTTGCCCTTTGGCACCGTTTCCAGTAGACTGTGAAAATGACAAAGGCAAAAACAACAATCAGTACATTACTAGAAATAGAAGTCAGTAAAGTTTTTATAGGAGTCATAGGGTTTAAAGATTTCAAGCGTTGTGCAACACCAGTCATTAAATCTGCACCAGTCAGCAATGGTAACTGATTACGAAACGTTTTAGAAATACTGTGTGTTAGTTTTTGTATTTTTAGGGAAAGATTATTATGGCCAATTAAAAGCCTTTTTATCTTTGTCTAATTATGTACAGTGTTGTTAAAAGGAACAGGGGTAATACAAAATTGAGTAGTATTTCAGTCACATTTTAACAAGGCTCGAGTATTTAACACTGTTAGCTGATCCCCTATCCAAGAAACCACTTGTTTTAAGTTATCTACTCATTTAGTCAAATGAACATCGATGTCTCGTTGTTGTTGTCACAACAAGTGAGATTGTTTATGCCATTGTTGCACGAACTTTGCATTTTGGATCCTCTGATGTAACGCCAGTCCAGCAACAGTGGTGGTGGAAGCAATGGCCACAAGTCGCACTACTGCTGTTATGACGATCCCAACCGCTCTTTGGCTGCAGTGGACAAGATCTTGCATTGCTTTGTAAATTTGAGTAACCCCAGTAGATTTACTCCAGGTGTGTGTCAAGTTCACAGGTAACCAGGTTTTTTTTCTAGCTCTTAAAAAATATATATATTGGAGTAAGTCTCATTCCAATTATTATGCCACCAAGTAGTATTTATACAGCTTAAAAATGTACAATTGCCCGTACAGTTAACTACTCCTGTATTATCCCATTTAAAGATTCTCGCTAACGACAAGTAAGGTTTTTTAACACAAGCAATGACATATCTAGATCTGTTTCGATGTAAAGATATATGGAAAGGATTAGAAAGATTAGTGGTATTTAAAGACATGTTTCCCGTAAAAGTAGACATTGGTTTGCCAGTAGCTAGTAACTTTCATATATGACTTTGTATTTGTGAGGTGTTGGCCAAATGTGGCATAGGGGGCGACAAGCCACCATCATGTCAAATAATAGTTTTGTTACCATTAGCATAAATGCTGTGATTATTTCTATGTCATCGTAGGCTAATGTGGCTAAACTTAGTCTGACAATCTCCATGCACACTTCAGTCAGTGACAAGGTATCTGTAATTCCTACCTTTTACCTCTAAGAATAATCGTGGTCTACTTCTTTTACATCTAGTACACTCGAATTGGGAAACACCTCCGGACACGTTAGGAATAGGACATAAGGATAATGTAGTAGGCAAGGTTTTGTTAAGCAGAGCAGTATGATTATATTTAAAAATCTGAGTAACAACAATTACAGTAAAGGCAGCAATGTGACTATGATTATAGCATACAGCCCAAGCCTCATGAGAAGTATGTAAACAATGTGGACTGTTCCCAAGACATATAGGTAACCCTTTTACCCCAAATTGATATGAACTGTTTATTATACCCGTGTCTAACTCAGGATCCTGATTTTAAAAAGGTGATGGCATCCAAGCAGTATCATTAGTAAATACTAAAACTTCTTTGTCTCTCCAGGCCACACCTTGATATAAGGGTGGAAAGAGAATATAAGCCCAATATGTGAATTCTCCAGCTGTTACCTGGCAATTTACTACAGCTAGCATAGCCAGAAATAAGGTCAGTGAGGTTTTGGGCTGTCTAGCTTGTTGAACAACCCCTTCAGCTTCTTGAGTAAGGTTTTTTAGCTGACCCCATGTTGGGGGTTCCGCTCGTCGAGTTTCGAAGGTGAAGGTTTTCTGAGTACTCAGATTTAATTTTTGAAATGCCACCAGGAAGTCCTCCAGCCGGCTCCTCTTCGCCATGGCACTGCTTCAACTGTCAGGATGGGAACCACTCGTCTCTGGCACCTGTACGAACAAGAGCATAACCTCGACCCCATTGTAAAACTTTTCTTTTTAAATATTGGCCTTGTGATGAAGGATACTACACCCACAAATTGTTAGCTTGTGGCTTTTTTAATGGTTGTTGAAAATGTTTTACTGCTGCAGATTGCTGTAATTGGCGCCAATAGTTAAGAAAATTTAAAGTAAAAAGAGCTTTCGGAATTTGATGTTTTGGGGAATCTCATCCATTTCCCCCTGTTTGTTTTAAAAGTTGTAATTTTAAGGTAGTATTAGTTTTTTAAATAATTGACCTTGACTGTTAAATGGAATATCAGTGGAATGACGAATGTGGTATGAAGAGAGGAAGGCAGTCAATTTGTGAGAGTAACAAGTAGGAGTGTTGTCAGTTTTTAATTTAGTAGGAACTTCTATAACTGTAAAGTAAGTAAGTAAATGAGTAATAACAGAATTAGTTTTTTTAGAGGGTAATGGTGTAGCCCATTGGAAGTGTGACCAAGTATTAATTATATGATGAACATATTTTAAACAACCAAAAGAAGAAATATGTTATATTTATTTGTCAAATATGATTTTGTTGAGTGTCTCGGGGATTTATACCTGGACTTAAAAAGGGTGTAATAATAGGAGCACAAGATGGACAGGCTCTGACAATAGTTTGGGCTTGACGGCGTGTTATAGAAAATCGCCGTTGTCATCCTAAACTGTTAGTATGATGTAATTGATGTTTGTCTTGAGCCTGTTGGACATTGCCAACAAGTAAAGAATCAATTTGGCTATTACCAAAAGTTAAAGGTCCCAGTAAAGCTGAATGTGAACGAATATGAGTGATAAAAGGGGAGGTTGTATGGGAAGTAAGAGTCAAAAACAACAAGGAAAATAGTTTTTGTAAAGGGGTTTTTGGGAGTAATGGTAAAGAAGTTTGAGAAATATACTTAGTCACATATACAGTATATTGGGAATCACTAACTATATTACAAGGAGTTTGAGGCCAATTTTGTACCATAATGGAATAGTAAAAAGTTTTTTTTGTCGTACAGATTTAAATGGATAGTGAGAAATTTTTGAATTATTTGATGTCCAGTATTTAGCTTTTTTATTGTTAGAAGTATTACTAAAAAAAGTGGGACCTTTAACCGGAGTATAAGAAATAGGATTATAGGGAGGGAAAGAATATTGTTATAGAAAAGTAAATAATCTATGACTGGGATAGTGTTGAGAAAAGGAACCAGTATACTTAGCGCAAGTCACTTGTTATTTTTTATGAGTTTTTAGTAGAGATTTAATGTATTGATTAGATAATCGGGTAATAATTTTTACAGGGTTAATTTTAAACAATTGACAAGTTTTATGTTGCCCTTTAATAATTAATTTAGCCAATTTATTAATATAAGGGTAAATTTTTTTAATGGCTTTATTAGCCAAAAATAGTCATTTTAGAATGTTGTTATTTTGATGTAAGATGGCTGTTGGTGAATGAGGAGTATGAAAAAGACATAAAGGGAGTAGAAGATCGGGTATAAAATAATCAAGGTGAGCTTTACTAATTTTATTTTTTACAAAAGATAATTTCTCTTTTGTAGTAGGGGATAATTGTTGAGAACTGTTTAAATCCGAATCCCCTTTCAAAGTAGTAAACAGATGTTGTAATTTATAAATAGGAATACCTAAGATGGGACGAAGCCAATTAATATCCCCCAACAATTTTTGAAAGTCATTAAGGGTCATAAGTTGATCTCTCCTAATTTGAACCTTTTGTGGGTGGATTTGTTTTTTAGCCAATAGATACCCCAAATATTGAATGGGGAACTGAGTTTGTATTTTTTTTTAGGAGATATTTGTAAATTATAATGAATTAACTGTTATTGTAAAACCTTAAAATCTTGATTTTGGAGGGTTACATTGGGGTAGCCAATAAAATATCATTTATATAATGATAAATTAACACAGTTGGAAACTGATTTTTTACAGGATTTAAAGTCCTATGTATGAATTTTTGACATAAAGTAGGGCTATTAAGCATACCCGGGGGAAGAACCTTCCACTGATATTTTTGAGTGGGCTGCCCATTATTATATTTAGGAATAATAAAGGCAAACATCTTATAATTTTGAGGTTGTAATGGAATAGAGAAAAAACAATCTTTGAGATCTATGACCATTAATTTTTAACTTTGTGGGATAAGGGTGGGATTAGGAAGACCAGGCTGTAAACTCCTCACAGGTTGAATGTAAACATTTATAGTTTTAAGGTCAGTTAATAAACGCCATTTTTTACTTTTTTTTTTTTTTTACATGACAAAGACAGGGGAATTTCATGCAAAAGTACTTGGCGCTATATGCCCCTCGGCCAATTGTTTTTTTTGACTAACTCTTTTAAAGCCCCAAGTTTTTCTTTAGATAATGGCCACTGTTCCACCCAAACAGGAGTGGTAGTTTTTCACTTTAATTGTAAAGGTTGAGGCTGGTGAACAGTGGCTATGAATTTAAAGGATTGTAGCCCATTTTGAACATCATATTTTTGGCAGCTGAAGAAATATGAGGAATGTTTAAAAAAGCACCAAATTGTTGTAAAAGATTTTGTTCCCAAAGATTAATATTGATAGGAACAATATAAAAAAAATTTGACCTTGTTGACCTTTAGGACCGACACAGGTTAAAGGTTTTATGCTTTGGTAAACCATAGAAGCAGCACCCAAGTCAGTGAGTGTAACTGAAACTTGTTTTTTTTTTTTTTTAATTGCATAGGCCACTGATTTAAACAAATGGTAGACACATCTGTCCCCGTGTCAATTAACCCTTCAAAAACTATTTCATTAATGTGCAATGAACATAAGGGCTTTTAATTAGAAACTAAAGTTTCCTAAAACACAGTTTTTCCTGTGCTACCAAACCCTCCCTGTCGAGATACCTCTCTAGATAGGAATGGAAAAAAAGGCAATAAAAGTAATTGTGCAATACGTTCCCCTGCCTCTAGGCGCATAAATTGTGAGACTTGTACCATAATAAGAATTTTATTAGTAAAATCAGGATCAGTAATTTTTGGAATTACCGTTAACCCCCGTATAGTACTGCTGCTTTGACCTAACAAAAGTCCTACATGTCCTTTTGGCAAAGGGCCACACACTCCAGTAGTTAATTTATATACTCCTCCATTAGGAGACAAGGTATAAGGCTGAGTAATAGCTAAGTCAGTAGTGGCACTCTGTTTAGTTGCTGCATAAAGCTGGGAAACTGCGGTAAGGGGTGATATCCTTAAGGAGGGCTTGAATTTATTCCTTGATGTTGTAGGCCATTGCTCACTGGGTATTGTGGTAGGCTTGTATTATAATTGTTGGGGCCCCAAGTCTGTGGGCCCCGGCTCCTGTTTCCCGGGAGAGGAGACAGTAAATTTTCACTTTTATCAGTTTTGGAACGACATTTATTTGTCCAATGTTGACCTTTGTCACAACGTTTGTACACCTCTGAAGGCAGCATTCTGCCTTGAGGGATAAAAGTGCTCAATTTTTTACGACATTTTTTCTTGAAATGTCCAGGTTTACCACATTGAAAGCAAATACCTTGTTTGTTATTTTCTTTTAAGGCTTTAGATAGGGCTCCAGCAAATAACTGAGCATTATAAATAGCCCCTCTAACACCCGCACAAGCTCTAATATATTTATCTAAATTGGCCCCACTGGCCTTTAATGGTCTTAACAATTTTTGACAGTCAGCATTAGCATTTTCAAAAGACAATGTTTGTAACAAAATTTTTGAAGTAGGGCCAACACCCACAGTTTTTAAGACAGCATCTTGAAGATGGGCTACAAAATTTGGATATGGTTCATTTGCGTCCTGTAAAATCTTTACAAAGGAGAGGGAAGATTTTCCTGCTATTTCTACCTTATTCCAGGCCCTTAAAAACAAAGTCTTGATTTGAGTAAGGGCGACATCATTTAGGCCAGCCTGAGCATTAAGAGTAGCATATTGGCCCGTGCCTGTGAGTTGTTTCTCAGTGGGTTCTGGGGAATCACACATAGTATTTTTTTCTAGCCTGCACATGCGCCTTGTCCATCCACCAGCTGTGCAATTGTAACCACTGAGAATGATCAAGAACAGCCTTCCCCAAAGTCTCCCAGTCTATAGGAATCATCAAATTTTCTGATGAAAAAGCATCAAGAAGACCAAGGACAAAAGGAGATTGAGGTCCATAGTTAGAAATGGCAGTTTTCATTTCTTTCAAAAATTTAAATTGTAAGGCAGTAAATTGGACATCATTGCCACCATTTGGAAACTGAGCATTAGGAGCAAAAGGAGCATGAATAATTGGAAACAAATCCAGCTCCTCAAATTTTCTTATCTTTTCCTTTTCTCCCTCCCCCAATGGCAGGAAAGGCGCTGAGAAAACTTTGCCAAAGGTAAGGAAGCTGGGGGGTTGGAGGCACTGAAAAATCCCCTTCTAACGGGGCAGAAGGAAAAGAAACAGGGAAAGCTCGCAAAGGTGAATTAGAAGAATGTATCTGTAATATCTGTTGAAGCATTCCCATAATACGCTGCATGTCAGAATTCCCCTTAGAAGAAGGAAGAGTTGGCTCTTCCTCTTCTCCCCCTTTTGCTACCCCCCATCCTCTGTTATCCTGGCATAAATGGGCTCTATTTCAGATTTATTTTTTTTCCAAATCCTTAGATACCTTTCCTCCTGTGGCTACATCACCACACTCTGAATCAGTCTCAAGTGACTCTAATGCCTGAGTGATAGAGTTACACAAGGTCCACAAATTTAGAGGCATAGTATCCCCTAACTGGTGAGCTCTACGCAGAGCTTTTACTACCTGTAACCATTCTCTCCGATTCAGCTGCACTTTAGTCTGATACTGAAACCAGTAACAATGTTGTTCAACATGGGCAAACAATCACTTCAAAGTCTTTTCTTTCACTTCTACTCCTACAGACAGCAACAGTCCTTGAAACAGCCATAAATATTCTGAGGCCAGAGAGGTGGAATTCCCCAAAATTATCCCGTGGGTCCCCCTTCTGTACTTACACACCTGGGGTGCTCCCCCTCCGGTTCCTTGCTCTCTTGGAGCCACGGACCCTGCTCGCTGCGCCAGTTGTTGGGGTCCACGTGTTTCCTAAACAAAGGAATGAACACACAAGACAACACAGGACAAGACATACATGGCGGCCATGCCGAACAGCACACTCCGCTTTATTTTATACAGCCGTTTGTGGAATGTTACCAAGTCATGGGGCATGTGTTGCTTCTCTGACCTTTCCTTGACTCCCAAGATCAATAAACATTGACCTTCCCAGAGCCCACTGTTTACAGCTGGCTCCTTTGTCCTTTCTGTTTGCAGAGAAGGACCGTCCTGCTTTGTCTGCAAGAGCAGGGCTTATCGGGAACGTCTCGTTTGCGAGCACGCAGTCCTCTACAGCACCCGGCCCAACTTTTATCATAGTGAAGAATTATAGGAATTACCTGAAAAGACTGCTCACTGTATATACTGCCTATTCCTTGGGGGTGGTAAGAGTTTGTTTGTTTGTTTGTTTGTTTAAGTTTATAGAATGAAAATCCAGAGGTTAGGAAACAAGATTTATGTAATTGATCTGATCATTGCAAAGCCTCTCTAAGGTCTTTTCTTGGATGAAAATATATATATATAAGTGTAGCACTCAATATTTATTTGATAATGTTCCTCACTGCAGTATGACTGAACTTATAAATTATTTGTTTTGTTGTTGTTGTTGTTGTTGTTGTTGTTGTTTTCCAGATGGAGTCTCGCTCTGTTGCCAAGGCTGTAGCACAATGATGTGATCTCAGCTCACTGCAACCTCTGCCTCCCAGGTTCAAGCGATTCTGCCTCAGGCTCATGACCAGCTGGGTTTACAGGCACCCATGATCATGCCCGGCTAATTTTTGTATTTTTGTAGAGACAGGGTTTTGCCAAGTTGGCCAGGCTGGTCTTGAACTCCTCAGGTGATCCACCTGCCTCGGCCTCCCAAAGTGCTGGGATTATAGGCGTGGGCCACCGCGCCCAGCCATAACTTATTTATTCTCACTACATTTTTATAATCCATGGGATATATGCTTCAGGATTCCTCCTCCTATGTTTCTAATGTATTGTTCTTTATATTTATTTATTTTTTAAATTTATTTGGTAAGATTACTAAAAGGAAATAGGATTATTGTCCTTAGAATATTATAAATCTTTTTTTTTTTTTTGAGATGGAGTCTTGCTCTGTTGCCAAGGCTGGAGTGCAGTGGCATGATCTTGGCTCACTGCAACATCCACTTCCCATGTTCAAGAGATTCTCCTGCCTCAGCCTCCTGAGTAGCTGGAATTACAGGCGCACACCATCATGCCCGGCTAATTTTAGTATTTTTAGTAGAGGTGGGGTTTCACTATGTTGGCCAGGCTTGTCTCAAACTCCTGACCTCAGGTGATCCACCCATCTCAGCCTCCCAAAGTGCTGGGATTACAGGTATGAGCCTCCATGCTGGGCCCCATTCTCTTTCCATAAAAACAAAAATTAAATCCCTTTGCCAAAACACTATGAGGAAAACAACCCAACAATATGAGTACCTAAGATAATTAGATGACTTTCATGCATTCAACAAATGTGTATGGATTGCCTGCTATATACTAGGCTCTGGGCATAAACAAATCAAATATGGTTTATGCCCTCATCGATTTTATGGTCTAGTGAAAGACACAGACAAAAAGCAATTAAGGAAAAAAGTACACACACACACACACACGCACACACACACACATACACACACACACAATTAGAGTAATAGGAGGGAGGAGAGGAAAATGGCTTTAGATTAAATGGTCCAAGTAGCTTTTTTTTTGAAGCAGTGGCACTTGACTTCCAATGAATGAAAAGAATCCAGCCATGCAAACTGTTGGGGGAATAGTGACCTGCTGAAAGGGGCACAGCTTCAGCAAAGGCCTCAGATGGAAGTAGTTTCAAAGATCAGAAAAACCAACATGGTTAAAGTATAATGACAGAGAAGGAGAATAGTGAGGAATGAGGCTGGACAGAAAGATGAATGAGATATCATACAGAGGATTGACAGACATGGTAAGAAGTTAAGTGAGAACACATTATTTTCAAGTAGAGTAGTGCCTTTTTTTTTCTTTTTTCTTTTGAGACAGAGTCTCACTCTGTTGCCCAGGTTGGAGTGCAGTGGCACGATCTTGGCTCACTGCAACCTCTGCCTCCCGGGTTCAAGCGATTCTTCTGCCTCAGCTTCCCAAGTAGCTGGGATTACAAGCGCGCGTCACCACGCCCGGCTAATTTTTGTATTTTTAGTAGAGACAGGGTTTCACCATGTTGGCCAGGCTGGTCTCGAACTCCCAACATCATGATCCACCCACCTTGGCCTCCCAAAGTGCTGGGATTAGAGGCGTGAGCCACCGTGCGTAGTGAGTAGTGCTATGTTTTAAAGCATTGCTCCAGCTGCTGCGTGAAGAATGGATGCCAAATTGACAGTAGGACAGTAATTTGGAGGCTATTCACAGTATTCCATTGAGATATGATGATAACTGAGACTGGGTTATTAGAGAGAGGGAGAGGGAGAGAGAGAGAGATTGAATATGTACCTTAGAGGTAGAATCAACAGAACCTTTTGACGCTGATGAAGTAAATATGTGGTATGAAGGAAAACAAAGAATCAGAGATGACTCGTAGGGGTTTAGCTTGATCAACTGGACGTATACAAATTATTAAAATGAGAAGGATAGAGAGAGTGCAGAGCAGATTGTTTGGGAAGCATATCTTAGGACAGAGTTAGGTGTGCCAAAGGCTTATCAGGGGAGTAATACCTGTGTAGGAAAAGGGACAGAAGCAGAATTGTGCAGGGAGAGTTTGCAGATAATGGTGTAAACCTGACAAAGTCTCTGCCGGCTCAATGGAGGGGTTCCTGAGCAAAACTTTCCGGTTGGAGGGGTTCCGTGTTAGACTAGACCCACGAACTACCACCTTGTGCACTCATTGGCTAGAAACCTGCCCAAGAAGAGTACGACTTAACTACATGCTAAGGAGAGTGTGACTTTGGCTGTAGAGCTGAGGTAGACCTTAAAGACAGTAACAGCTAGAGGCTCTCAGCTAACTACACTCCTGCAGCTGGGCAGCAGGTCCTTTCTTGAAAGGGGGTCTGAGCAGCACATCTCCTGATCTCCCACAGTGAACAACATGCATGAGAAGATCAGCAATTTAGTGTTAGACAAAAGAGGGACAGGCTGGGCACAGTGGCGCACACCTGTAATCCTAGCACTTTGGGAGACCAAGATGGGTGGATCACTTGAGGTCAAGAGTTCAAGACCAGCCTGGTGGTCTTGAAAAACAGTGCTGCTGGGCAGGGTTTCACCCAACATGGTGAAACCCTGTCTGTACTAAAAATACAAAAATTAGCTGGGCCTGGTGGTGGATACCTGTAATCCCAGCTACTCAGGAGGCT
>NW_012114755.1:716018-724792 GCF_000951035.1 Colobus angolensis palliatus
TGAGCAAGAGACAACTTGAAGGCAGAGGTAGCAGCGAGCCAAGATCGTGCCGCTGCACTCCAGCTTTTTTTTGTGTGTGTGACAGAGTCTCACTCTGTCACACACACAAAAAAAGAGGGACTAAGATAGTTAATTAGATCATTAATTCATCAAATATTTATTGACCTTTCACAACAGGCCATTTATCCAAATAAAAATGTAGATAGTTAAAAATAGTCTAAATTTCCTAAGAGAAGTTTGGGCTGGAGATATTTGAGAATTTACATATACTGTACATGGTAGGTGTATGGTTTATGGACTGGCTCGCACCACCAAATGAAAGAGGAGATTGTTCTTCACTTGGAGAAGTGTTACTTTTCTAGAGATTGTTTGGAGGCAATTTGGGTTGTCACATTGACTGCAGGGACAAAGCAGATACTACTGGCACTTAGTGGGTAGAATCTAGGAATATAAAACATTGTGCAATGCATGAGAAATCCTGCTCAATGAAGACATGTCTCACATAAAATACCAATAGTGCTCCTGTGAAAAAAATTTGCTGTGGACAGATAAGAGGTCCCAGAACCAACCCTGGAACATTCTATCTTTTAGAAGTTGGGTAATGAAGAAGATGGCAAATGAGCCTGAAAAGGATTATCTAGAAAGGTAGAAAGAAAACTAGAGGAGAGTGGTGTCAGATGCAAAGAGAGGAAAGTGTTTCGAGAGAGGAAAGTGTTTCAAGAGAGGAGTCAGCAGCAAAAACAGTGCTGCTGGGCAGTTGAGTAAGATGAGGACAGAAAAGTGTCCACTCAAAGGTAACCTTAATAAAAGCAATCTCAATAGCCGGGCATGTGGCAGGCACCTGTAATCCCAGCTACTTGGGAGGGTGAGGCAGGAGAATTGCTTGAACCCAGGAGGTAGAGATTGCAGCCAACCACTGCACTCCAGCCCAGATGACAGAACAAGACTCTGTCTTGAGGAAATAAAAAAAAAAAAAAAATTCGGCCACGAACAGTGGCTCATGTCTGTAATTCCAGCTACTTAGGAGACTGAGGCACTAGAATTACTTGAACCTGGGAGGTAGAGGTTGCAGTGAGCCGAGATTGTGCCACTGCACTCCAACCTGGGCGACAGAGCAAGACTGTGTCTCAAACAAAACAGAATAAACAAAAAATTTAATAAATAAAGATAATAGGCCGGGCGGAGTGGCTCAGGCCTGTAATCCCAGCAGTTTGGGAGGCTGAGGTGGGTGTATCACAAGCTCAGGAGTTCAAGACCAGCCTGGCCAAGATGGTGACACCATCTCTACTAAAAATACAAAAATTAGCCAGGGGTGGTGGCAGGTGGCTGTAATCCCAGCTACTTGTGAGGCTGAGGTGGAGAATTGCTTGAACCCAGGAGGCGGAGGTTGCAGTGAGCCGAGACTATGCCAATGCACTCCAGCTTGGGTGACAGAGTGAGACATCATCTCAAAAAAAAAAAAAAGCAACTTCAGTGTACTGTTGGAGAAAATGGAAGCCAGACTAGTATAAATAAGAGGAAAAGAGAGGTGAGCAACTAGGGGAAGGAACTTTTTCGATGAATTTGAACAATAAGCAGGGAAATTTGGAGGGGGATTTGGGGTCAAGGAACAGCTTTTATTTCCAACATTACATTATAAAATATGTAATTACATATAGAAAAGTTGAAAGAATTTTGCAGTAAAATTGCTAAATTTTCTACTTAAAATTTTACTCTGTTTGCATTATCACATTTCTTTATCCATAGGGAAGGGGATTTTTAAAAGATGGAAGACACTCCTATAGCATGTTTGTAGGCCTGGAATGTGATTCTGTAACCAGGGGAAGATTCATCATATAGGAAGGAAAAGCAATAGCCAAATAAAGGAGTGAAGTCCTTGAGAGGTGAGGGGAATGGAATTCAGAGTATAGGTAAACGGATTGCCTTTTGTTGTTACAGAAGGAAAGAAAGAGGACATGGGTACAGAATCATGAGTGTTTGGGGATTTTATGTCAGGAAGACGTGGCAAAAACTGCATGATTGCCTAACAGCCAGACCCTCTTCTTCCTCGTTAATAGAACCCAAACTTGGTGTGGGGGTAGCAGTGTGTCCATACTTAGGGGATTCGTTGTAATTGGTGTAAGCCAGTCATGATGACTGCATTCCTCTTTCTTTGCCAGACACTAACTTTCCTATCATACCTTGTACCAGGAGAATGGTCATATAACCTATTTCTAGTCAATGGAACTTTAAGGCTTGTTTGCTGGAGCTGGTGGGTGGGAGTGGGGTGGTGTGTGGGGGTGGCTCTGTGACAGTTTTTCCTTTACTAACAAAAGGAGAGGGAACTTCTTACATAAAAGGTTCTTTTGCTGCCTCCTCGCATCCCCCCATCCCCTATCCCAAGTGTTTCAATTTCTTTTCTTTTCTTTCTTTCTTTTCTTTTTTTCTTTGTTTTGAGACAGAATCAAGTGATTCTCCTGCCTCAGCCTTCCGAGTAGCTGGGATCACAGGCGCCCACCACCATGCCCAGCTTATTTTGTATTTTTAGTAGAGATAGGTTTCACCATATTGGCCAGGCTGGTCTTGAACTCCTGACCTCAGGTGATCTGCCCACCTTGGCCTCCCAAAGTGCTGAGATTACAGGTGTGAGACACTGTGCCTGGCCCCGCCTCACTTTTTTTTTTTTCTTGTACAGATGGGGTCTCACTTTCTCACCCAGTCCAGAGGGCAGTGGCCAATCATAGCTCACTGTAACCTTGAGCCCCTGGGCTCAAGCGATCTTCCCACCTCAGTTTCCTTACTAGGACTACAAGTGCACACCACCACACCCGGCTCATTTCTGCATTTAATTTATTTTTTTGGTAGAGATGGGGTCTCAAAGTGCCATTATGCCCAGCTAATTTTTTTCTTTTTCTTTTTCTTTTTGTAGAGATGGGGTCTTGCTATGTTGCTCAGGCTGGTTTCGAACTCTTGGCCTTAAGTGGTTTTCCCACTTTGGCCTCTCAAAGCATGGGAATTACAGATGTAAGTCACCATGCCCAGCCTGTTTCCTATTTCTGAATGTGGTCATGACTCATAATGTCAGGAAGTATGCTAGCTGTCTTTCAACCTCAGGCAATAAGCTTGAAGATGAAAAGTCAGAGCTGAGGAATGCAGAGAGGCTATGATGATATTACTTAGCAGCTGAACACAGGGCAAAAACTGCCTCCGACAGATGTATTTCTTTATCATAGAAAAATAAACTCCAATTTATTGAAGTATTTGTAGCCAGTTTTATGTCACTTTTACAGAATATAGATACATAATACAAAGGAAGTATGGTGGCTATTACTTTTTTTCCTGTTGAATACCTGTTCCTAGGTTTATTCTAGTCACAGACTCTATTCTCCAGGCTATAGGAGTGAATACCTGACCCAAACAGGACTTACTGAGCACCCTACTGAGAATTTGAAACTTAATCAGGAATACCCAAAGACAGAAGGAACTAACCTAATGACAACTTCCAGAAAGAAGGCTAAAGATCTCCAGCCCCTAGGATTTGTATCCTACTCAAGGTCTATCTATGAGTTACTTCATTAGCCTCTCAATAGATCTCCAGCTGGAGTTGGTTTCTGTTTATTTAAACCATTAGTTCTCAGCCAGGGGAGATTGTACTCTTCAATGGATCTCTGGCAATGTCTGGAGATATTTTTGGTTGACAACTGGCAGTGGATGTTAGTGGCATCTAGTGAGTAGAGACCAGGGATTCTGCTAACATCCTGTAACGCACAGAACAACTCCCCACAACAAAGACTTACTCGGCCTCAAATGTCATTAGTGTTGAGAAATCCTGCTTTAAAACAGGAGTTCCTTAACTGATACAAAGAGGTTCTCAACAAAGCTGACTCAGGATCACCTCTGAAATGAGTATGAAGGAAGAATGGGAGGTTTGAGGAGCAAGGAAAGGTATGGAATGGTCATTATGGGCGTGGGAGAGAGAAAGTGGAAAGTTGCTGGGCAGTACTTAGGGTCTGTCTGAGATTGATGACCGTGAATTTGGAGACATAGGTCCAGTGATTTTTCTCCTGCAATGTAGAGCTGCATGGCACAGACAAGAAGAAGGTATATGTTGGGTTCATCCAAGGTTGGGTTTCTGTCAGGTGAGAGCAGCAGAGGGAAAGAAAGGCAAGGAAGCTGATATTTGTATGGGAGTGATTTTACTGATTAACCAGAGTAATTAAGCTGGGTAATGGAGGCAGGGGCAGGAATGATGAGATAATTGATGGGATCAAGTGGATCCAGGAAACAGCCTTATTGGTACCCCTCAGAGGTTGTCAGAAAACAGAATTTCAGGCTTCCTTGCAGATCTACTGAATCAGACTTTGGATTTATTTTATTTTTTGGAGACCGGGTCTCACTCCTGTCACCCAGGCTGGAGTGCAGTGGTGCCATCACAGCTCACTGCAGCCTCGCCTTCCCAGGCTCAGGTGATTCTCCCACCTTAGCCTCCCAAGTAGCTGGGACTACAGATGTCTGCTACCACACCTGGCTAATTTTTTGTACTTTCAGTAGAGACGGGTTTTGCTGTATTGCTCAGGCTGGTGTCAAACTCCTGGGCTTAAGAGATCCACCTACCTCAGCCTTACACAATGCTGGGATTACAGGCCTGAGCCACCATGTCCGGTTACATTTTAAAACATTTTGTTTTGTTTTTTAGAGACAGTGTCTCAGTCTGTGTCACTCAGGCTGGAGTGCCCTGGTGTGATCATAGCTCACTGTAACCTTGAACTTCTGGGCTCAAGCAAGTGATCATCCTGCCTCAGCCTCCCAAGTAGCTGGGACTACAGGTGTTCAACATCAGACCTCTGGCTAGAATTTACATTTTAATAAGTTCCTGCTGATGCACATTAAAGATTGAGAAGCCATGCATTAGTGGATTTGATGAAAGTAAAGAATTTCTGCACTGAGAATACTGAAAATATGATTCTGGGTGAATTATCTAGTCCAGAGGTTAGTAATTTTTTTTTTTTTTTTCTGTAAAGGGCCAAGAACCATACAGTTTCTGTCACAACTATTTAACTCTGCCATTGTAGCACAAAAACAGCCTGAGACGATAGATAACACATACAGAAGACAGACAGATGTTGAAATTTGCTGTGTTCTAATAAGACTGTCAACAAAAACAAGTAATGGCAAGTAATGGGTTGATTTGACCCAAGGGCCATTGTTTGCTCATCCCTGATCTTGACCTTAATAAAAACAACAACAACAACAACAGTAAGTCTTAGCTCCCCAGAAAAGTTTACCCTGAGTTTTCTAGGTTCTGACTACTTACTATCTCTTGGAAGTAAGTATTCTCCCTCCCTCTTACCTTTTTTTATTTTTCTTTTTTGAGATGGAATCTGTCACCCAAGCTGGAGTGCAGTGATGCGATTTTGGCTCACTGCAATCTCTGCCTTCTGGGTTCAAGTGATTCTCCTGCTTCAGCCTCCCGAGTGGCTGGGATTACAGGCATGTGCCACCATGTCCGGCTAATCTTTGTATTTTTAGTAGAGACGCAGTTTCACCATGCTGGCCAGGCTGGTCTTGATCTGCCCGCCTCAGGCCTTCTAAAGTGCTGGGATTACAGGTGTGAGCCACCGCACTCAGCCTCTCTTCCCTTTTCTTAACACAATGAAGAATTTGATTTTGTAAGTAATTGGCCAGTTGATGTTCTGCAGGGTCCTAAAAGAGGAAGTAAGAAGGGAACTGAAGTCTTAGAAAACCAGAATCTCCTCGAAACCGTTGTTTTCACCCTGGAGTAGCAAGAGATGTAATACGGGTCAGGGTTCGCGTCAGCTGGTTCTCTGAGGTTGTTTCACTTTTATTTTCTTCTGGCCTCCAGCAAACACATTTTGAGTTTCTCAGCTGAGCCAAAGGAAATCAAGAAATCTCTTGAAATCAAGGAAATCAAGGAATCAATTACTTACACCAAGCTGAGCAAGAGACAACTTGAAGGCAGAGGTAGCAGTAATCAGACAGGATTTCCAAGGTAACAGGGCAGAAGTAGGGGCGAGGTGGGGAACAGAAATAAAAGCTACTGGACATCTCCTCACTAGGACTTTATTTCTATTTATTTATTTTGGGTTTTTTTATTTTTTATTTTTGGTGTTTCTTTGTTTTGTTCTGTTTTGGTGTTTCTTTGTTTTGTTCGCTCTTGTGGCCCAGGTTGGAGTGTAGTGGGGCGATCTCGGCTCACTGAAACCTCTGCCTCCCGTGTTCAAGCAATTCTCCTGTCTCAGCCTCCTGAATAGCTGGGACTACAGGTGCTCACCACCACGCCCGGCTAACTTTTGTGTTTTTAGTAGAGACCGGGTTTCACCATGTTGGCCAGGCTGGTTTCCAACTCTTGACCTCAGGTGATCTGCCTGCCTGGGCCTCCCAAAGTGTTGGAATTACAGGCATAAGCCATCGCATCTGGCCACCTTTCTAGCACTTTACATGTATCATTGGAATCCTTACAGTTAGTTCAGCATTATTATCCCCAGGTTATAGGTTGGGAAACGGAGACCAATATATTATTAGACATTAATAAAGCACTTTGCGCTGGGCACCCTCTGCTTTACAAATATAAACTCATTTAATCCTTACTACAACTATATGAGGCTTGAACTATTGTTGCTTGCATTTTACAAGTGGGAAAGCTGTGCTTTAAAGAGAGGGGTTAAGTGACTTGCTGGAGGCCATTAGCTAGTATGAATGGAGCTGGGTTTTTAATCCAGGTGGACAGGTTTCATTGTTCACGCTCTTAACCACTATACCGCCTAGATTCACTCTTTCCAGACTTGAACAACTACTCTGCTAAAAAAATGCACCTGGCCTAGAGTTAGGGAACTAACTCAAAACCAGGCACATGTAATAAGCAGTAGAGCCAGGGTTGGGGTCCAATTCTGATGCTAAAGCTTATATATTTTCCCTTGTCCAAGGTAGTGACTATGTTGGTTTTTTTTTGTCTTAATTAGTATTATAGAACAGTTGGAATATACAAGGTAGTGACTATGGTTTTGTTGTTGTTGCTGCTTTTTTTTTTGTGAGACAGAATCTCCCTCTCTTGTCCAGGCTGGAGTGCAATGGCATGATCTTGGCTCACTGCAACTTCCATGTCCTGAGTTCAAGCGAGTCTCCTGCCTTAGCCTCCTGAGTAGTTGGGATTACGGACATGCACCACCACATCCCACTAATTTTTTTTTTTTGTATTTTTAGTAGAAATGGGGTTTCACCATGTTGGTCAGGCTGCTTTCAAACTCCTGACCTCAACTGATCCACCTGCCTCCACCTCCCAAAGTGCTGGGATTACAGGTGTGAGCCACTGAGTCTGACCCATGTTCTTTAGACCTCTTTCCCACCAGGAGATTCTCTGTCAGTGCTAAACCTTCAAGTTTTAGCTTTACTTATTGTTATTATTTTGCCACATAGGTTCACTTTATTGGGCTGAAAGCTTACAAAAAGTCCACTGGTCCCTGCCCTGCCCATGTTACACTCGTTCCTTCCCATGCACACTCTTGAGTATCCACAAGTGCTTCCACATAACTGGTTTCCCCCAACAAAGCACAAAGGGTGGTGCTTCCAAAGCATCTGTTGTTCCTAGCAGCAAGACTTTCAATGCTGGGGTTTTGTTTATTCTGCAAGGTGGTATTTCTTTTTCTTTTCTTTCTTTTCTTTTCTTTCCTTTCCTTTCCTCCCCTCCCCTCCCCTTCCCTTCCCTTCCTTTTTTTTTTTTTTTTTTTGACAGAGTCTCACTCTGTTGCCCAGGCTGGAGTGTGCAGTGGCATGATCTCGGCTCACTGCAACCTCAGCCTCCCGGGTTCAAGCGATTCTCCTGCCTCAGCCTCCCAAATAGTTGGGGCTACAGGTGTGCACTACCGTGCCCAGCTAATTATTTTGTATTTGAAGTAGAGACAGGGTTTCACCATGTTGGCCAGGCTGGTCTTGAATTCCTGACCTCAGGTGATCTGCCCGCCTTGGCCTCCCAAAGTGCTGGGATTATAGGCATGAGCCACTGTGCCTGGCCATTTTTTTTTTATCTTTGAAAGTGTTTTATTTCAATAGTTTTTGGGTGCAGGTAGGTTTTGGTTACATGGATAAGTTCTTCCGTGGTAATTTCTGAGATCTCAGTGCACCCGGTCCTCCAGCAGTATACACTGTACCCAATATGTAGTCTTTATTCCTCACCTTTCTTCCAGCCTTTTCTTCTGAGTCCCCAAAGTCTATTACATCATTCTACCTTTGTGTCCTCATAGCTTAGCTCCCACTTATAAGTGAGAACATATGATAATTGGTTTTCCATTCCTGAGTTACTTCACTTGGCATAATGGCCTCTAGCTCCATCCAAGATGGTGCAAAATACATTATTTTGTTCCGTTTTATGAATCAGTAGTGTTCCATAATGTATATATAACACATTTTCTTTATGCACTTGTTGGGTGCTGGGCACTTAGGTTCATTCCATGTCTTTGCACTTGAGAATTGTGCTGCTGTAAACATGCATGTGCAAGTATCTTTTTCATATGATGACTTCTTTCCCTTCGGGTAGATACCCAATAGTGGGATTGCTGAATTGAATGGTAGTTCTGCTTTCAGTTATTTGAGGAATCTCCATACTGTTTTCCATAGAGGTTGTACTAATTTACATTCCCAACAGCAGTGTAAAAGTGTTCCCTTTTCACCACATCCATGCCAACATCTATTGTTTTTTGACTTTTTTTTCTTTTTTCTTTTTTTTTTGAGGCAGGGTCTCACTCTGTCACCCAGGCTGGAGTGCAGTGGTGTGATCTCAG
>NW_012114755.1:724842-731025 GCF_000951035.1 Colobus angolensis palliatus
TCTCAGCTCACTGCAACCTCTGCCTCTCAGGTTCAAGCAATTCTCCCACCACAACCTCCCCAGTAGCTGGGAGTACAGGCATCCACCACCACACCGGGCTAATTTTTGTACTTTTAGTAGAGATAGGGTTTCACCATGCTGGCCAGGCTGGTCTTGACCTCCTGGCCTCAAGTGATCCACCAGCCTCAGCCTCCCAAACTGCTAGAATTACAGGTGTGAGCCATTATGGCTGGCCATTTTTCTCTATTCTATTCCACTGGTCTATGCTCCTATTTTTATATCAGTACCATACTGTTTTGGTAACTATAGTCTTTTTTTTTTTTTTGAGACAAAGTCTCACTCTTGTCCCCCAGGCTAGAGTGCAATGGCACAATCTCAGCTCACTGCAACCTCTGCCTCCTGGGTTCAAACGATTCTCCTGCCTTAGCCTCTCAAGTAGCTGGGATTACAGGCGCCTGCCACCACACCCGGCTAATTTTTGTATTTTTAGTAGAGACAGGGTTTCACCATGTTGGCCAGGCTGGTCTCAAACTCCTGACCTCAGGGGATCCACCCGCCTTGGCCTCCCAAAGTGCTAGGATTACAGGCGAAGGCCACCATGGTAACTATAGTCTTGTAGTATAGTTTGAAGTTGGGTAATGTGATGCCTCCAGATTTGTTCTTTTTGCTTAGTTTTGCTTTGGCTATGCGGCTCTTTTCTTGTTCCATATGAATTTTAGGATTGTTTTCTCCAGTTCTGTGAAGAATGATGATGGTATTTTGATGGGAATTGTACGGAATCTGTAGATTGCTTTTGGCAGTGTTGTGGGATGCGTTTCCATTTGTTCCAGAAGGGAGTATAACTGCCTCTGCCACACATGAGTTCACAAAGGGAGTGGGGAGTAGCAGGCAGCAGCAAGCCTCACCCAGCTCCCATGCAGTTGGCAAGGCTGGTCTTGCTCCCTCAGTGCCCTGCTAACAGCACTGAGTTTAGATCCAGGCAGTCTGTGCACACTGTGACCTGAAACCACAGCTTTCAGGTCATGCCCTTTCCTATCTGCTGGTAAGGCTGAGCACCCAGCACGTATGCTTGTGTCTCCTGCACACTTCTCGCTTGCCCCCTGGTTTCTGCTCAAGGAGTTCACCCCCACTCCAGATTATATCATAAAATTCAGCTGGGAGCTTCTTTCACCCTGTGACCCCTCCCTGAGTTTGACTTCCCCGAGGGCCCCTGTAAGATACAGTCAGGAATGGCTTCCCCTCTTTTATAGTGGAGACTGGGAATGCCTACAAGGCACTTCCCACTACTGCTTCTACGTTTATTTATTTCATGCCACTCCCTAAATCCATTCCAGCTCTGGGTAGGGTTGAAGCCGCCTCCTGTGGACTAGATTTTCAGATTCCCTGGTAGGAATGTGTGCTTGGAGGAAGACTCTCCCCCTCTCACACTCTGGGAACTTACAGTTTTTCACCTGTCTCACAGAGTAGGCTGCAGCCTGCTGCATCTTTCAAAGGGTCTGTGGATTCTTTCCCAGCTAATTTTTAAAAAAGTTCTTTTTGTAGAGACAGGCGTAGGCCAGGTGCAGTCACTCATGCCTGTAATCCCAGCATTTTGGGAGGCTGAGGTGGGAGGACTGCTTGATGCCAGGAGTCCGAGACTAACTGGGCAACACAGTGAGACCCTATCTCTAAAAGAAAAGGGGGAAAAAAGGGTTTTAGTTGACTGAAACCAGGACAAACATAAAGAAGGTCTCCCATTCAATTTATCTGGTTCTAAAAGCAGCTTTTTCTAATTGTGCACACAAATGAACTGTTTTAGGCAAGACAGGGTCTTGCTATGTTGCCCAGGCCGAAACACAGTGGCTGTTCACAGGTGTGATCCCACTACTGATCAGCAAAGGAGTTTCTGACCTGCTCTGTTTCCATCCTGGACCTGTTTACGCCTCCTTAGGCAACCTGTGGTACTGAGGCGGGAGGCAGAGCTCAACTCTGGAGGCTTGGACACCGGACCAAATTGAGGACTAGCTGAAACAGGTTTGGAGCAGAATCACCTCCCTATAAGACATGCCCACCAGTGTGCCATGTCAACTTACCATTGCCATGGCAACATCCTGAAGTTATGGCCCCTTTCTGTGGCAATGACCTGACAACCTGGAGGATACCACCCTCATTCTAGAAATTTCTGCATAAACTGCCCATTAAGTTGCATATAGTTAAAAGTGGGTATAGGGCGAGATGCAGTGGCTCATGCCTAGAATCCCAGCACTTTGGGAGGCTGAGGTGGGTGGATTGCTTGAGGTCAGGAGTTTGAGACTAGCCTGACCAACATGGTGAAACCCCGTCTCTACTGAAAATACAAAAATTATCTGGGCGTGGTGGTGGGTGCCTGTAATCCCAGCTACTCAGAAGGCTGAAGCAGGAGAATCGCTTGAACCCGGGAGGTGGAGGTTGTAGTGAGCTGAGACCGTACCACTGCACTCCAGCCTGGGTGACAAAGTGAGACTCTGTCTCAATAAATAAATAAAAAATAAAAAAATAAAAATAAAAATAAAATAAAATCAGTATAAACAGAAATGCAGAACTGCCTCTGAGTTGCTGCTCTGGGCACACTGCCTACAGGGTAGCCCTACTTTGCAAGGAGTAGTACCTCTGCTGCTGCCATGTACTGCTGCTTCAATAAAAGTTGCTGTTTAACACCACCAGCTCACCCTTGAATTCTTTCCTGGGTAAAGCCAAGAACCCTCAATTTTGGGGCTTTCCTGCTCTGCATCAGTCTTCTGCTCCTAGGAGTTCACACTTTTTTGTTTGTTTGTTTTGAGGCAGAGTTTCACTCTTATCACCCAGGCTGGAGTGCAACAGTGCAATCTCAACAGTGCTCACCGCAACCTCTGCCTCCCAGGTTCAAGCCATACTCCTGCCTTAGCCTCTTGAGTAGCTGGGACTACAGGTGTGCGCCACCATGCCTGGCTAATTTTTGTATTTTTAGTAGAGATGGAGTTTCGCCATGTTGGTCAGGCTGGTCTTGAACTCCTGACCTCAGACGATCTGCCGGTTTCAGCCTCACAAAGTGCTGGGATTACACGTGTGAGCCACCGTGCCCAGCCAAGTTCACCCCATTAATGTCAAACAGTGCAGACACCCAGTTGTCATAGCACACTACAGCCCAGAACTGGTTTCCAGCTATTCTCCTGCCTCAGCCTCCTGAGTATCTGAGACTACAGGTGTATGCCACTGGGCCCAACACAGGTCTTTTTTTTTTTTTTTTTGAGACAGGGTCTTGCTCTGTTGTTCAGGCTGGAGTGCAGTGGCGCAATCTCAGCTCATTGCAACCTCCACCTCCTTGATTCAAGTGATCCTCTTGCCTTAGCCTCTCAAGTAGCTGGGATTACAAGCGTGCACCACCACACTTAGCTATTTTTAGCAGAGACAGGGTTTCACCATGTTAGTATTTTTAGTAGAGACAGGAAAGTTTTACCATGTTGGCCAGGCTGGTCTCAAACTCCTGACCTCAAGTGATCTGCCCACCTCAGCCTCCCAAAGTGTTGGGATTACAGGTGTGAGCCACCTACCTGCCTGGCCTATCCTAAGTTTTAACGCCTAATTCAGGCACTGTTGTCCATCTGTGCTAGATAATAGCTAATAAACATGCACAAGATAGTTCCTGCCTTCAGTGTGTTTACAGTCTAGTTCTAGTGTTTTGTAGTGTTAGGATGTGGTATGGTCTTCTGATCTGACACCACCAATGGTTACTAATTATATATAACCAATACCTAGATAATAAAATTTCCCATGTTTTTAAAATTGAAATTTAGTTTTCCTATACCGCTAACCTGAATATCCTCCTGAATATCCTTTCTTCTCTAGTGCCTTTACTCTTCAGTTTATCCATTAGAGCCAAATATGACTATTTCCTTACATTTGCCTTTGCGCTTAACCCTTCAGCTGAGGTAGTGCCACAACATTCTTGGACTTTCATGATGATAAGGCAGATAGATTAAGATCTTGATTTTAAATAAAATGGACAAGTGTAGTCTTCTCCTGAACTTCAAAAAGGATAAATAAAATGGACAAGGGTCCTCTTCTCCTGAACCTCAAAAAGGAGCTTAACCTTGAGGTACTGATCTATGTATGTGGATGAGAAGTGTTAGTAAAGATAATTGAGGCCAGGTGTTCATGCCTCTAATCTTTGGGAGGCTGAGGCGGGCAGATCACTTGAGTCCAGGACTTTGAGACCAGCCTGGAAAACATGGCAAAAATCCATCTCTACAAAAAATGCCAAAAAATTAGCTAGGCGTGGTGGTGTGCGCTTGTAATCCCAGCTATTTGGGAGGCTGAGGTGGGAGGATTGCTTGAGCCTGCGAGGTTGAGGCTGCAGTGAGCTGAGATTGTGCCACTCTACTCCAGCCTGGGCAACAGAGGGAGACCCTGTCTCTAAATAAATAAATAAATACGATTGGGTTGAAATCCAGAGACCTAAGTTATAGTCCCAGCTCAGCCACTAATCTGAGAATAGTTAATTAACATTTATTGAAAATTTACAATGTGCCAGTCACTTTTTAAATTAATTTGCTATGCTGTAAGTAGGAGGGTACTATTATTATCTTCATTTTACAGACAAGGACATGGAGGCACAGAGCACTTAAATAACTCGCAAATCATACAGTTAGGGGCACACAGAGTCCAGTTGTGCAACAGAGGCAATCTGCCTGGTAATACTTCCAGATAACAGAAGTTTTCATTGCTAACACACTATGTGGCAGATTCTGTACTGTGTATGTGTGTTTTTTGTTTGTTTGAGACAGGGTCTCACTCTGTGGCACAATGATCGTGGTTCACTGCACCTTCGGCCTTCTGAGCTCAAGTGATCCTCCCGCCTCCATCTCCTGAGTAGTACAGATGTGTGACACAGCGCCTGGCAAATTTTTAAATATTTCCTTCAGACTGAAACATCGTTGTGGTAAAGATAAAAAAGAAAAAAATATTATTGTAGAGACGGGATCTCACTGTTGTCCAGATTGGTCTCAAATTTTTGAGCTCAAGCCATCCTCCTGCCTTGGCCTCCCAAAGTGCTGGGATTATAGGGTGAGTCACCATGCCTGGCCTGTACTGTTTTCCTGGCAATGTTATATCATTCAATCTTTGTGAATAACCCTAAGGTATATGATACCAGTTTTTCAGGTGAAAAAAATTAATTGGCAGAATGAAACTTCGTAAACAGCCTGTGGCTCCAAAAGCTTCTGGAAACCTCAAGCTACCCATGTGCATCTTTGAGCCTCAGTTTCCCCATCTTTAAAATGAGGGGTTTGGAGTAGATGTCTGTTCTCTGGGGGAGGATGCAGAGGAAAGAGCTGTCTGCGAATCGACGAGAGAAAATGTGGGGTAAATAACAGTTAAACCACAGTGACCGAGGGCCCAGCATAACGGAGGTGGGTGCGGTTACAAATGCCGGTAAGATTCCCGCCAAGGCGGAGGACCGGGGTGTCAGAGCCGAGCGAGGCCTGTGGGCGAGAATAGGCCTGACAGCCATTCTCTGACCCGCGTGGGCGCTGCAGGCGCAGGCCAGCGGCCAAGGGAGAGGCGATCCCTGGGGCTCTGCCCAGGTCTCGGGATGGCACCTCACCCGCCCAAGTCCTGCTCCACAGGCTTCTCCGGGAAAGCTAGGGAAGGAAGAGGCGCGGCCTCCCGAGCCCGCATCTCAGAGCGCCACGTCCCTCCTGGCTCAGCCTCCCCGCAGGCTCCATAGCTTCGGCGCTCCCCGACCGCCCGCCTCCAGGCTCCACGGAGCGGCCGTGTCCCTGCTCCCGCCAATCGGCGTCGTCAGCAATCCCGAACCGGACCAATCAGCGGCCGCAGGGTGTGGGAACTGTCGCCATGGCAGCCAGGAGGCGGGCACGCGCGGCGGGAGGAGGGGCAGAGCGGAGCTGTGGGCTGGGGGCTGGAGGACAGGTTTGTGCGCTGGACGCAAGCAGCAGGCGCAGCCTCGCTCACCGAGACCCGGCCAGGTAAGGCCGGTGGCCGCGCGGTCGGTGCGGAGCAGCGCGGCAGGAGGTTGGGGGATGGGGGGGTCCGGAGATAAGGCTCAGGTCTTCGCCTGCCTTGCCAGAGCAGTGAGGAGGGGCAGAGCGGAGCTGTGGGCTGGGGGCTGGAGGACAGGTTTGTGCGCTGGACGCAAGCAGCAGGCGCAGCCTCGCTCACCGAGACCCG
>NW_012114755.1:731075-735183 GCF_000951035.1 Colobus angolensis palliatus
TCCTTCTACTCCGTTCGCAGCAGGGCACGCGAGCTTTCTTCGGGGTCGAGGAGGGTGGCTGGCTCCTGGCGGGGAGCAGGAGAGGGTAGGTGCCGAGCCGAGACCCTGGCGGGGTCCCGTCGGGTCTGGGCAGGTCAATGGGCGAGCGGGTGCCCACTAGTGAGGAGGGACACCCACCAATTCCAGGCGATGCTTCCCTGCGCCGCTGAGCAAAGCTAGGCCCGGGGATCCTGCTCTTCTCTGGTCTGGTTAAGCCGGCAACCTCTGACACTTAGGAGAAAGTTAGTATCAGTCGTGATATCCTTTTCCCTTAAGTGACAAATTAGTTACGAGATGAACCCTTTTGGTTTTAGGAGATGAGAAATAGAGTACTTCCTTTTTGCACCTGCTAAGTGGTAACTCAGTGAGCAAATGTGGTTACTGTGGTTGATGTTTGCAACGGTCGTAGATGACAATTATTTTACGGTATCAAATGGCTAGGAGAGAGAGGGAAAGAGGGAGAGAGAGAGAGAATATGAGGGAATGAAAATGAACGGGAACCATTATGATTTTTGAGAGACAGAACCTCTTGAAATTCTGTGTCCACTAAACTCCTAAATTGAATAATGTACATTTTATGCAATTGAACAAGCTAGTGCTACCATCTAAGTCTGCTACTAAGGCTCTGTTAAATTCATGGACGAGTATGAACACTACAAGTTATTACCTTGGTTTAAAACTAGGGGCAGGTTAAATGCAAATATTTCTGATAGTGAATTTTGTTTGAGGGAGATTGTGGACTTTCCCTATGGGAAAGTTTAAAGAATTGATGAGAGAGATGCTTTAAGGAATGTTCTTGTTTTTTGACACTTGAATAAGTTCAACAAATGTTGAACAAATATTTCCACAAATCTTCCTGAGCTAATAGGGTCAAAAATTAAAATTTTGGAAATTTAGAATTAGAAATGAAATCTCAAATAATATCACTGTCATAATTAGGATGAACATGAAAACTTCCATTTCTCATCATGGTCTTCAGGCTCGCCGTGATCTCATCTACCTTTGTAGCAGGGGGTCAAATTTTTTTTTTTTTAACTAGACAATTTTAGAAATTTAAAGGAGTCAAAAATTTATTTCTGTCTCCATGTGTTTACTCATGTCCTTCTCTGTCTATCCAAATTTTACCCATTTTTTTTTTCTTTTTTTCTTTTTTTTTTTTTTTTGAGACGGAGTCTTACTCTGTCATCCAGGCTGGAGTGCAATGGCCCAATCTCAGCTCACTGCAACCTCCACCTCCCAGATTAAAGGGATTCTTCTGCCTCAGACCATCAAGTAGCTGGGATTACAGGGACCCACCACCACAGCCAGCTAATTTTTTGTATTTTTATTAGAGACGGGGTTTCACCGTGTTGGCCAGGCTGGTCTCGAACTCCTGACCTCAGGTGATCCACCCGCCTTGGCCTTCCAGAGTGCTGGGATTACCAGACGTGAGCCACCGTGCCTGGCCGACCCATCTTCTAAGAGTCGAATCTGTCTGTGTTGTGTTTACCTTTCTTTGCTATCCCAAGGTACGTACATATTGTTCATATCACACATTTTGTATATATCCTTTCAGCATGCTTTTTGCCAAGTTGGTTTGTGCTCTGTGAAAAACAGTTGAGATAAAATGCACAATTAAGACAATTAGGGTACTTTTCAAAACACTATTAATTATGGGCACTAATATCAAGAACATCAATTCAGATGTCTGTTTTGGGGTATGTTATGAATCTCTGAACACATACTAAACTAATTTTGCCTTACTTAGAATAATATTGAAATTGCTTTCCACTTTCTAAGGACCCTTTTGAAGGCTGGGGTCTACAAAATACCTTTTTGAGTACTGGGTTGCTGGCAGAATCAAGTGTAGGATTTAAAAATGTATTGAAAATAATCCTTTAGGCCAGGCGTGGTGGCTAATGTCTGTAATCCCAGCACTTTGGGAGGCTGAGGCGGGTGGATTACTTCAGTCCAGGCGTTCGAGACCAACCTGGCCAACATGGTGAAACCCCATCTCTACTAAAAATACAAAAATTAGCCGGACGTGGTGGCGGGCACCTGTAATCCCAACTACTCAGGAGGCTGAGGCAGGCTGCTTGAACCCGAGAGGCAGAGGTTGCAGTGAGCCGAGATAGTGCTATTGCACTCCAGCCTGGGCAACTAGAGCAAAACTATGTCTCAAAAACAAAACAAAAAACAGGCTACTAACCATTTCAAATAATTTATTCAAGGAAAAACTTCAATCATTTTAATTATTTTCAATCAAAACTTTTTTTACAACCATGATGTGGTGAAAAGTATATTTAGTTAGAATTTCGTGGCCAGATTCCAGTACGGGCTCTGCCAAATGAACTTGGCCAAAGTCAGTTAACTTCCTTCTGTATTTATAACCTTTTATAAAAGTAGGGCTGAATGAGATTACAGTAGTCCTCCTTTGTCCTAGAGGGATATGTTCCAAGGGTCCCAATGGATGCCTGAAACTACAGATAGTACCAAACCTTATATACGCTATGTTTTTTGCTATACATATATAATAATAAAATGAATAAATAATAATAATACACTGTAATCAAAGTTATATGAATGTGATCTTTCAAAATATCTTGTTTTACCTTAGGTAATTGAAACTGCAGAAAGTGAAATCGCAGATTAGGGAGGACTACTTTATCTCCAAGATTATTTCTGATCTTAGAATTCTCTGATTCTAAAATCCTAAAGCAGCCTAATAGAAGTTCAGATAGTAGTTACTTGATTTTATTTTTGGCAGAGCTTTTTATTTTTTTTATTTTTTGAGACAGGGCCTTGCTCTGTTGCCCATGCTGGCTAGAGTGCAGTGGTGTGATCATGGCTTCCTGCAGCCTGGAACTGCCAGGCTCAAGTGATCCTCCTACCTCAGTCTCCTGAGTAGCTAGGACTAAAGGCGCATGCCACCACACCCTGCTCATTTTTAAGTATTTTTTTTTTGTAGAGAAGAGGCCTCACCATGTTGTCCAGGCCGGTCTCAAACTTCTAGGCTCAAGCAATCTGCCTGCCTCGGCCTCCCAAAGTGCTGGAATTACAGGCGTGAGCCACTACACCTGGCCTTGGCAGAGTTTTTTTTTTTGGCAGTATATTTTAATTATCTGAAGTATAGTATATGTAAATAATAAAGAGATTATAATTTTAATAATATGTTTATTGAGTGATACAGATCTGTTTTTCATAAGCCTATAATCTAGGATACTCCAACCCATTGTTAAGACTGGAAAAAAGGAGATAAAATAGTTTCCTTGGTAAGTGTCCTTTTTTACAGATGTAGACAACAGAGGCTCTAAGATCTATCCTAATGTCTTGGTCAGGGAAAAGCTGTAGTCCAGCTCAGCTGGTCATACACTTGATATTTTGTTTGAACCTCACTTTCCCATTGACTTTCATTTTTGAAGGGAAAATGGAGGTAAGCACCAGGCTGTCTGTGGCCCTTGACACTGGCCATGGAGAAACTCAAAAGCCATTTATTTTTCTTCACCCTACCCTGTTTTATCATTAGATTTGTAACATTGATAGTAAGAAGAAGCAATCCACATTTCCTAGCACAAGGTAATGCCTTAGAGAAGGAAGCCTGAGTCTCTTGCTGCAGTTCTGATTTAAGATTGGAAGGAAGAGATTATGTTGGATGCATTGCTTTCATTGGCCTATAACTGTGTCAGGACTTTGGTTCTGGCAGTGTTCAGAGAAGAGCTCTAATGTGGCCTTTCAAAAATGACTGTAAGGCCAGGCATGATGACTCATGCCTGTAATTCTAGGCTTTGGGAGGCTAAGGTGGGCAGATCACTTGGCTCACAGGTTTGAGACCAGCCTGGGCAACATAGTGAAAGCCCATCTCTACCAAAAATTTTAAAAACTAGCCAGGTGTGGTGGTGTGTGCCTGTAGTCCCAGCTACTCTGGAGGCTGAGGTGGAAGGATGGCTTGAGCCTGGGAGGTGGAGGTGTTTTTTTTTTTTTTTTGAGATGGAGTCTCCCTCTATCGCCCAGTCTGGAGTGCAGTGGCACGATCTCGGCTCATTGCAAGCTCTGCCTCTCAGGTTCAGGCGATTCTCCTGCCTCAGCCTCC
>NW_012114755.1:736085-738758 GCF_000951035.1 Colobus angolensis palliatus
GGTTCACGCCGTTCTCCTGTCTCAGCCTCCCGAGTAGCTGGGACTACAGAGGCCCGCCACCTCGCCCGGCTAGTTTTTTGTATTTTTCTGTGTTAGCTAGGATGGTCTCGATCTCCTGACCTCGTGATCCGCCCGTCTCGGCCTCCCAAAGTGCTGGGATTACAGGCTTGAGCCACCGCGCCCGGCCCGAGCTCAATTTTCTAGGTAAGAAAATCAAGACTCAGGCAAGAAGTAGCTTGCAAGTAAATAGGGGAAGTTAGGATTTAATCTGCTGTTTGCATGTTTATTTTTTACCATGTTGTGTCAATAAAAGTCATATACCTTTCCAAAATACAACATGCATATGATTACTCTCCTGCATAGATTATTTTATGTTAAATATACCATATATAAAAAAAGAAATTCCTGTGTCCTTAAAATTTGAAAATATTTTATTTGCTTTTTTTTAACAGACTACTTAGAAATAACTGCTTATGTTCACTAACGAGTTTGCACATGAGCTGCTTTGTGTTTTACATGTTATTTTATGGAGTTTCAAAAAAGAATTTGAGATATTTCATCTTATTATTGATCTCTGTGACAAACTAGAAACAAAGTTAATTTTTTTAAAGTGGTGGTAAGAGTAAAGAAAAATTCCAGTTAAGGATTTAACAGGAAAAGTTGCCCTATATCTTGAAGTCTCATTGCTGAAAAAAATAAGTTTTTAATCTGAATTCCTCTTAGTTATTCAGGAGGGGAGGAATACAGTAAAATTTGGGAATAATAAATCAATATCTTTTTTTTTTTTTTCCAAGACAGAGTCTCACTCTGTCACCCAGGCTAGAGTGCAGTGGCATCATTTCGGTTCACTGCAACCTCTGCTTCCCAGGTTCAAGCGATTCTTGTGCCTAAGCCTCTTGAATAGCTGGAACTACAAGCACCTGCCACTGTGCCCGACTAATTTTTGTATTTGTTTAGCAGAGATGGGGTTTCACCACATTGGGCAGGCTGATCTTGAACTCCTGACCTCAGGTGATCTCTCCTCCTTGTCCTCCCAAAGTGCTGGGATTACAAGCAGGAGCCATCGTGCCTGGCCAACATCTTTGTTTATTCTGGTTTTGATTCTGTTTATTTCACGTATCTTTCTCCCTTCCTTACTGGAATATGATATAATTAGTCTCCTTCCACATCATAAAAATTTGGCACTTTTCACATTATGTGACAAATGCATACATTATCATGTACCGTTACCACTGTAAAAAGTCTAAATTTTGTAATTTTGTGTCTTTTTATTTATTTGTTTTTTTTTTTTTTTTTACATTTAGAACGTGTTACGAGCCAGTTTTTAGTGAAAAAACATTGGGCTAGGAGCCAAGACCCATCTCTTCACTATTTTGGTATTGTGCAAGTCATCTTATCTCTCTTGACCTCAGTTGTCTCATCTGTAAAAAGGAGATAAAAATTATTTACCTACCTGAACGTAAGTATTCAAGAATTGCATTTGGTTGCAAAGAAAAATGACTACCACTACCACCACCACCAAAATACAAAAAAAGAAAAACCAAAAACGGACTCACGGATGGCTTAAACATGCAATATTTACTTTCTTATATAAAATAATAATTGAAATAGCACTCTAGGATGGGTATAGTGGCTTTATAAAGTCATCAGAGACTTAAGCTTCTTTCAGTTCTTTTATCAGTGATCCCTAAGATGTTCTTGTGGCACTGGTTCTTGTAAGTCCAAGATAGCTGCCAGAGTTCTAACCATCACTGTCCTGTTCCAGGCAGCAAAGCATGGGCAAAGAAAGATGCATCCTCTTCCTTTAAGGAGAATTCCTGAACCAAGGCTGAGGCTATAAGAAAACAGGGAAATGTAGCTGAATACATGGCTGCCCTCTTTAAAACTGGGCGTTTGTTACTGAGAAGGAAGGAAAGATTTGGATATTAGCAAGCAAATAGAAGTCTCTGCCATGATATGAATCTTTTTATCTTTCAGCTCTGAAATCTGTAATCTGTGATAACCACTCATAGAAGCTTCTGTAATTTGCCATGGCAGAGATTTAAGTCTGACTATTAACTACAGAAGGAAATAATCTTCATCTAATAAATTGTGTTTCTGGTTTTACTTTTAGCCCTTAATTCATTATAGAAGCCTTTCTGTCTTATTTGTGTATTTGTTCTGGTTATTTTTAAAAATTACCCATAAATGCTCAATAGATGATTGTTGTACATTTTATGGTTGTGTTAAAAAGAGCTAACATTTATTGAGCTACTTGCTGTAAGCAAGGCACTAAAATGACAGAGGTAAATTATCCCAAGGGTATCACATAACTAATCATCAGAAAGTAAATTTATATTGAAAGTAAATATAATTCATCTCAAGATACATTTCACTATGGTCACATGAGGAACATTTGCCTTTCTTGCTAACTAAAAGTAGTTTGTTCTTTTTCTTTCTTCTTCTTTTTTAACCACTTAACTATTAGTTCTCTTGAAATTTTCTTACTACTAGTTCTTGCTTAACTTATTTAGCCACACCAATATTTTATTTCCTTCCAGACTTTTTCTGTTGTTGTTGAGATGGAGTCTCACTCTTTCACCCAGGCTGGAGTGCAATGGCGTGATCTCTGCTCACTGCAGCCTCCACTTCCCATGTTCAAGCGATTCTCCTGCCTCAGCCTCCTGAGTAGCT
>NW_012114755.1:740053-764447 GCF_000951035.1 Colobus angolensis palliatus
AGGAGGCTGAGGCAGGAGAATTACTTGAACCCAGGAGGCAGAGGTTACAGTGAGCCGAGATTGCAGCACTGCAGTCCAGCCTGGGCAACAGAGCGAGACTCTCTCAAAAAAAAAAAATAAAAGATACATAATAAAGGAGAAACAGACTACTTCCAAGGAAAGAGAAAATCTTCGGTTTTCTGTACTTTTCAACCCGGTTATCTACGGTAATTCTTTTTAACCACTTCCAGGATATCTTGCCCAACAATCAAAACAGGAAACCATCACACACACACACGCACACGCACACACATGTGCATGCGCACACACACACACTAAGCAAACAGTCTTTATAACTACTGGTATAAATCAGTAGCTAACAAATGTGCCTCTGTGTTTGAATGGACATTTTATTTTTTGAGACATGTTCTCACTCTGTCACCCTGGCTAGAGTGCTGCCATGCTCAAGTGATCCTCCCACCTCATCCCCCACGAAGTAGCTGGGACTACAGGCATGTGCCACCATGCCCAAGTAATTTTTGTATTTTTTGTAGAGACAGAGGTTTCACTATATTGCTCAGGCTGGTCTTGAACTCCTGGGCTCAAGGAATCCGCCCTCCTTGTCCTCACAAAGTACTGGGATTATAGGCATGAACCTCTGCCCAGCAGAATAGAAATTTTGACTTGGTTGAGACAGGGGAAGCGATTAACTTTCTTTTAGGACTTTAAAATTTAAGGAAATTATATCTACTGAATACTAAGAGAAGCTTAAGAACTCTGCTTACTTTGTAATTTTACCTGAGGCTCTGATGCTTTTGGGGTCAGTGCCTCCCATTCTGTCTTGAGATGACTACAAAATTTAGAATTTCACACCATCCTACTTTAGAGAGTAAATTATCAGCCTGTCCTGGTTTGGATGAGTCTACTGTTTCAGCCTGGTTCAGCCCAGTATCTCCTCTTTAGGTCCGTATCTCTCTTATGAAAGAAGAGGGTGATAAAGGAAAGGAGAAGGTCATTCTTACTGACCTGATAGTGGAAGAAAAGTAGGTTAGTCCCCCTTCTTCCCGTTGCCTGTCCTTATTACTCATCTTTCTTTCTTCTATATGGATATTTGTATATTTTCTTATTCATGAAAATCTGTAAATCTAGTAAACTTAGTGTTACTCCTTTAATGCAGACACATTTGACATCTTGGTATTTAAAGAGATTTTTGTGTCATTATGTTTTTGCCTAATGTGCTGGAATACTTAACTTTTTTTTTTTTAAATGCAGTTGGTGTTTATTGAGGCCTTATTAAGAAGTAGAGTTAAGTGTTTAAATTAATTGTCCTAGTTATGTCTAGAATAAGCACTAACAGATTAGAAACGAGTGGAAAACATTCTCCATCAATCAAAAATAAATTTAAAAGGTGAGAGAGGCAGAATAAATAGAAAGCCCTACCAGCCTGAGCAACATGATGAAACTGCATCTCTACCAAAAAAAAAAAAAAAAAAATCACCGTGCATGGTGGCTTGCTTGTGGGCCCAGCTACATGAGAAGCTGAAGCAAGAGGATCTCTTGAGCTCAAGAAATCAAACTTGCAGTGAGCTGTGAGCTTACCACTGCAGTCCAGCCTGGGCAACAGAATGAGAACCTATCTCAAAAAACAAAAAAACGAAAAAGCACTATAGAAGGTGGTAGATTTAAAAATCAAGATATGGTATTAAGGTCGGGCGTGGTGGCTCATGCCTGTAATCCCAGCACTTTGGGAGGCTGAGGTGGGCAGATTGGTTGAGGTTAGGAATTCGAGACCAGCCTGGCCAACATGACAAAACCCTGTCTCTACTAAAAATACAAAAAATTAGCCGGGCATGGTGGTGCACACCTGTAGTCCTAGCTACTCAGGAGGCTGAGGCGGGAGAATCGCTTGAACCTGGGAGGTGAAGGTTGCAGTGAGCCAAGATTGCACCACTGCATTCCAGCCTGGGTAACAGAGTGAAACTCCATCTCAAAAAGAAAAAAGAAAGATATGTTATTAAATCAACTTTAAGGGCAGGGCACGTTGGCTCACTCCTGTAATCCCAGCACTTTGGGAGGCCAAAGTGGGGAGATTGCTTGAGGTCAGGAGTTTGAGACCAGCCTGGCCAACATGGTGAAACCCAATCTCTACTAAAAATACAAAAATTAGCCGGCGTGGTGGTACCCACCTGTAATCCCAGCTACTCAGGAGGCTGAGGCAGGAATTGCTTGACCCCGGGAGGTGGAGGTTGCAGTGATCTGAGATCGCGGCACTGCATTCCAGCACGGGCAATAGAGTGAGACTCTGTCTCAAAAAACAAAAACCAAAAATGGCTTGAAGAAATCACCATTCCTCTCTCTGGTAGAGAGAACAGTGTTGTATGGGAAAACACAAAAGGTAACAATTCAAGAAAGTGTTTAAAAAGACTTGGACTACAAAGGTGAAGAAGTCCTTAGAATACCTTAATCAATTGATTTCGTTTAATTTCTTTATGTGTGTGTAAAAATGATGTGAGAAAAATCTATGATATGCCTAAAAATACTTTCAGCAAACATAAAATAGAATTGTAAGTGATAAAGCACAGTGGTATAGTTTAATTGGCAGCATTTTTTTTCTGTATGGTATATAATGGTGTGTCTTAATATTGATAGAATCTTTTATCCCACCCTGGGGTCTCTGTCACCCAGACTGGAGTACAGTGGCACAATCATAGCTCCCTGCAGCCTAGAACTCCTGGGTTCAAGCAATCTTCTCACCTCAGCTTCCTGAGTAGCTGGAATTACAGGTGCAAGCCACTGCACCCAGCCCAATGGAATCTTAAAGCCTATTTATTATATTTTATCTTTTTCTCCTCCTCCTCCTCCTCCTCCTTCTCCTTCTTCTTCCTTCTTCTTTCTTTCTTTCTTTCTTCTTTTTCTTTCTTTCTTTTTTTTTTTTTTGAGACAGGGTCTCTGTTGCCCAGACTGGAGTACAGTGGCACAGTCTTGGTTCACTGCAACCTCCGCCTCCCAGGTTCAAGCCATTCTCCTGCCTCAGCCTCCCGAATAGCTGGGACTACAGGCATGCACCACCACTCCAGGCTAATTTTCATATTTTTAGTAGAGACGGGGTTTCGCTATGTTGGCCAGGCTGGTTGCAAACTCCTCACCTAAGGTGATCCACTCACTTCAGCCTCCCAAAGTGTTGGGATTACAGGCATGAGCCACCGTGCCTGGCCCTTAAAGTCTATTTAATAACATATCTTTTTTTTTTTTTTTGAGATGGGTTTTCACTCTGTTGCCCAGTCTGGAATGCAGTGGTGCAATCCGGCTCACTGCAACCTTCATCTCCCAGGTTCAGGCAATTCTCCTGCCTCAGCCTCCTGAGTAACTAGGACTACAGGCATGCACCACCATGCCCGGCTAATTTTTTGTAATTTTTAGTAGAGACAGGGTTTCATCATATTGGCCAGGTTGGTCTTGAACTCCTAACCTCAACCAATCTGCCCGCCTTGGCCTCCCAAAGTGCTGGCATTACAGGTGTGAGCCACCACGCCTGGCCTCTTCTTACCCTTTTGCCAGAGATTTTCTTCCAAGCCCCCTCTACTAATTTTACAAGTTTGGTGTTGGTGCTTTCTTCATCTTATCAGAAGACGATGACAGGAAGTTTTCAGATTCATATTCTTTCCTCAGACTCTCCTTAAATGATTTGTTGATGAAGACATGGAGGACTGGCCTTCATGAATCACACCAACTTGTATTACTTTTCAGGCAACATATTCTTTATTGAGATACACACTCAGAATGTATCAAGAACTAAACTAATAAACACACTTGTCAGGTTATGTAGGGCTTTTCAACATTCAAATCAGATTTAGCTACTCTTCCTTTAGCTCAGCCACCATCCATCAACCCCCTACTTCTTAAAAATGCTTAATATAACATCTTGGGGGAGATCATTTTATAATTTAATGTTTAATATGGCAACAACTTCTGGCTGTAGGCATTTACAGCAATGTTACAGTGATTTGTTATTTTCTGACCATTCTCGTATCAATCTCTTTACCACCTTTAGCATTAATGTAGATTTTGAGGCATGTAAAAGAACATCAGGATGTTGTCAGAATTTCCTGTTGACTAAACTCAGCTTTGTTTTTTTCCTTAAACTATACTTTGCTGGAAGTTATGCAGCTTCTAGTCAGTAATTTTAAGAAGTTCCTGACAAATTGACATTTGCATGAGTCCATCAATTCAGCCTTATGTTCCTTGAGTTTTTTTATTTATTGGAGGCATCGTTGGTTTCTGCTATCTTCATCTGCATTGTTTGGCTGCTGATAGGTAATCCTGTTGTGTTTTACTAACAAAACATAACATGGCTTTGTCTCCTTGCAGGTATCTTCCTGTCTAAAGTCAGGTAAAGCACTTAGTTGTTCCTCTATAAGAAAAAGTAAACTTGCTGTTACTCCCCTAATAACAAGTATTTGCTTCACTAACATCAGCTGCTTTGTTTCTGTGCTTACAAAATAACTTTTCATTTTAATGCCCAATCACAGCTTAATCTTTGTGAAGATATTTACAATGACAAGCACCAACAATGCAAAAACTCAATCTGAAGTTATGACAATAATAATAACTATAATAAAGTTCATGTATATACACATAACAAAGACTATGTTGCTGTTGCCATGTGGCCAATTACAATTTTCATATTCCATTAACTGAGGCTGGATGTAGTAGCTTATGCTTCTAATCCCAGCA
The DNA here is from genome assembly GCF_000951035.1 of Colobus angolensis palliatus. Classification (NCBI taxonomy): domain Eukaryota; kingdom Metazoa; phylum Chordata; class Mammalia; order Primates; family Cercopithecidae; genus Colobus; species Colobus angolensis. The sequence continues at coordinate 744,767 of NW_012114755.1, forward strand.
CTTTGGGAGGCTGAGGCAAGAGGATCGCTTAAGCCCAAGAGTTTGAGACTGGCCTGCGCAACATGTTGAGACCCTGTCTCAAAAAACAGTAAAAAAAAAATATACTAATATGGTTAGGATATAAAGGTCAGTCATGAGATAAAAGATTAAATTTACCGTAAAGCTAAAAAATCTTAAATTTATATATACCTAATATTTGAATAAAAATTAACAGAATTATAAGGAAAAACAGACAAAATCATGATGTAAGATTTTCACATGCTTTTCTAGTGATTGTGGAACAAGCAAACAAAAATCATTAAGAACATAGAAAATGGGATACTTTTGAAAAATTATGAACATGACTAGTGTAGAAGGGTAATAGTGGTTCATAAATTGTATTTTAAAAAATTTTCACATTTTATAAGCTTGGATTTTTTTTGCTCTATTTTCACTCCTTTTTAAAAAATTGAAATATAATTTATATATCATACAATTCTCTCTTTTACAGTATACAATTCACTGGTTTTTAGTATATTCATAAGGTTATGCAACCATCTCAATGATTTAATTTTAGAATATTTTCATCACCCCAAAAAGGAACCCTGTACCCATTTAGCACTTATTTCTCATTTTCCCCTCCCTCCACCAGCAACCCTCAACAACCCGTCATCTACTTTCTTTCTCTGTGGATTTGCCTATTTTCAACATTTATATAAATTGAATCATATAATATGTGTCTTCTTGTTTCTGGCTGTATTTACTATTAATCAGTTCTGTTGTATTTTATTTTTCAACAGACTTCTCCTTAAAAATATCAGTCTTGGCCGGGCATGGTGGCTCACGCCTGTAATCCCAGTACTTTGGGAGGCCAGGGCGGGCGGATCACGAGGTCAGGAGTTTGAGACCAACCTGACCAACATAGTGAAACCCATCTCTACTAAAAATACAAAAATTAGCCAGGCATGGTGGCGCACACCTGTAGTCCCAGCTACTCAAGAGGCTAAGGCAGGAGAATTGCTTGAACCTGGGAGGCAGAGGTTGTGGTGACCCGAGATCACGCCACTGCACTCCAGCCTGGGCAACACAGTGAGACTCTGTCTCAAAAAAAAAAAAAAGAAAAAAAATCAGTCTTTTGGGCCAGGCGCAGTGGCTCATGCCTGTAATCCCAGCACTTTGGGAGGCTGAGGCGGGCAGATCAGGAGTTCAAGACCAGCCTGGCCAACATGGTGAAATTCTGTCTCTACTAAAAATACAAAAACTAGCCGGGTGTGGTGGCCTGCACCTGTAATCCCAGCTACTCTGGAGGTTGAGGCAGGGTAATCACTTGAACCCGGGAGGCAGAGGTTGCTGTGAGGCAAGATCATGCCACTGTACTCCAGCTTGGGTGGCAGAGTAAGACTGCATTTAAAAAAAAAAAAAAAATCAGTCTTTTGTCCTTTAAAATTATCAAAAAGTGAAAGTTTTTGGCTTTGAAATGGCGGTCACAATTCATTGTCCTCTTTCTTGCAGAAGTTAAAAATAAATGCAACTTGAATGAAATGTAAATCTGACAATCTCTAAACCTGAAATCAAGGAGGAATTTTGTTTCTGTTTCCACAGAAGCAAATTCTCAGTTTGATTAGAGAGGATAATGTTCCATATTTTGTTTCCAAAGTGTGAAACTTTCCTGGCTTTACCTCATTTTTATTGTGTCTAGATATGAACTTTCTTTGCTAGTTGATTTCCTTGTTGTTAATCCTTGTATCTCAGCACCCAGGCCTGCCGCTTGCTTTACCAATATAATTTTAAGCTAGCTGAATAAGCAATATTTAGTTTAAAGGCATTTACAAGTCATATAACTTAATCATTTTAAATGAATGGTGTCAGTACAAGCAGCTTTTCTTCTTCTTTTTTTTTTTTTAAGTATTTCTGATTAGGTAATGGGAAAGATCTGTACTCAAAAGAATAAATAGATAATATAATTTAAGTACTTAAGTAATACTAAGTTCAAGTTAAATTCTCTTATTTAAATTTTTTTTTGTTTTTATAAATGAGGGAACTGAAGTGGGAAAAGTTTATTGACTAACCTGTGATCACATAGCAAGTAAGTGGTGCAGCTGGAATTAGAATACAGACCTAAATTTAGTTCTGCCTTACTGCTTGGTATAAAACCCACTTTCTATTTCTCTTTTTTTCCCACTTTCTGTTTTTTAAGGATCCAAGTTACCTTTGAGATGGGCATTCTCTTTGTCTCTCATTGTAGGTGAAGTTGGTAAATAATAGAGCAAAGGGAGGCAGTATGTTCTAGGGCAGTGGTTTCAAATGTTGACATGTATCAGAATCACCTCTAGGGCTTGTTAAAACACAGATTGTGAGGCCCCCTATACCCAGAGCCTCTGATTTAGAAAATATGGAGTAGGCCTCGAGAATTTGCATTTCTAACAAATTCCCAGGTGATGCCAATGCTGCTGTCCCAGGGACCATACTTTGAGAACCACTCCTGGAAAGCCAGCAGAGGCTTTGGAGTCAGTCACCCCCAGGTCTACACTCTGGCTGTGTGACTGACTGCTGTGTGAACTAGAAGTGATATGTCTCAGTTTCGTGTACTTTGAAATGGGGATAATAATATTGACTTCACAGAGTCATTGTAAGAGTTGATGTGTTAATATTTTTTAAAAGTTTAGCATACTGCTTGGTACATAGTAAACATTCAATAGATGGTTTCTGTTGTTATTTATAATAAAGCTTGGGGATCAATTAAATCTTTAGGAACCATAAATTCAGTTAGAGTTTTAAAGTAGTTTCTCAGAAACTTTTTGTGACTTTGTAACTTCAAGATATTGTCAGAGGCTAGGTGCAGTGGCTCATGCCTGTAATTTCAGCACTTTGGGAGGCCAAGGTGGGTGGATCATCTGAGGTCAGGGGTTTGAGACCAGCCTTGCCAACATAGTGAAACCCTGTCTCTACTAAAAATACAAAAAAAAACTCACTACAGGTGGTGAGTACCTGTAGTCCCAGCTACTCAGGAGGCTGAGGCAGGAGAATTGCTGAACCTGGGAGACGGAGGTTGCAGTGAGCCGAAATCGGGCCATTGCACTCCAGCCTGGGCGACAGAGCGAGACTCTGTCTCAAAAAAAAAAAAAAAAAAAATGTCAGGTGTTGTTAGGACACACACACACACACCCCCCCCCATGTATACAAACACATTCTCTTGACTTTTCTTCTTCTTTATGGTAGACTTGGCAGAAGAGGAGAGCAGCAGAAGTGTCAAAAACACATGGAAGAATATGGAAAAATTAGAACCTTCATATATAAGTGGTGAGAATGTAAAATGGTATAGCTACTTTGGAAAACGGTTTGGCAGTTCCTCAAAAAGTTAAACTTAGAGTTACCAAACTGACTCAGCAATTCTACTCCTAGTTTTTTTTTTTTTTTTTTTTTGAGATGGAGTCTCGCTCTGCCGCCCAGGCTGGAGTGCAGTGGCTGGGTCTCAGCTCACTGCAAGCTCCGCCTCCTGGGTTTACGCCATTCTTCTGCCTCAGCCTCCCAAGCAGCTGGGACTACAGGCGCCCACCACGTCGCCCGGCTAGTGTTTTGTATTTTTTTAGTAGAGACGGGGTTTCACCACGTTAGCCAGGATGGTCTCGATCTCCTGACCTCGTGATCCGCCCGTCTCAGCCTCCCAAAGTGCTGGGATTACAGGCTTGAGCCACCGCACCCGGCCTCTACTCCTAGTTATACAACCAAAAGAATTGAAAACCTGTCAACACAGTAACTTGAACATGAATGTTCACTGAAGTATTATTCAAAACTGCCTAAAAGAAACAATCCAAATGTCCATCAATTCATGAATGGATAAACAAATGTGGCATATCTATACAATGGACTATCTATTCAGCTATAAAAAAGAAATAAAGTCCTGATACTTGTTACAATGTGGTTGTACCTGGAAACATACTGCTAAGTGATAAAAGGCAGACACAAAAGGCTACATATTGTATAATTCCATTTATATGAAATGACCAGAATAGGCAAATCTATACAGCTAGAAAGTAGATTAGTGGTTGCCAGGGGATGGGAAAAAAGGGTAACAGTGAGTGACTGCTAATGGTTATGGGGTTTCTTTTTGAGATGATGAAAATGTTTTAAAATTAGATAGTACAGATGGTTGCACAGCCTTTTGAATATTCTAGAAAACACTGAATAGTATAATTTAAAACATTTTATGGCTTATGAGATATCTCAAAAAACCCGAAATGCACACCTACGTATGTGTGGACATGAAGCATGAATGAGTAATAAACCTTTTTTGTTATTACAAGTATTTGTGGGGAAGAGGAGGTGATCCATAGTGAGAAGACATTCTGTGAAGTATACTACCCTATTAGAGATTCTAGTATCCTAGAGAAGAGTGGATCTCAGGTTTTAGTATACATAGAAACCCCCAGGGCCCCCCTGTTTGTTAAAACAGGTTCCTGGCCCCCACCCCAGAGGTTTTGGGTACAGCCTGAGAATTTGCATTTCTGATGTGCTTTCAGATGATCTGATTTTGTAAGATTGAGAACTAAACTTCGGGTAGCATCTTTATAGATTAGACATATCCTATACTTAAATGGGTGAATTTTATGACATGTGAAGTGTATCTCAATAAAGATGCTAAAAAAATGGGTATAAAGATAGTAAAATGTGAGTTTTAGTGGTTTGTTAATGGCAAGACAATGCTCTGTAAGGGAATTGGTTTAATAATTAATTTCTTCATTTGTAAAATGTGTCAACTCTCTTGTGTATGTACCACTTAGGGTTGTGGTGAAAATGGGGTTATGTGTTCTTTTCCAAAAGGTGTTTTGTGGGTAAAATGTGTTGCCTTAAAAAAAAAAAAAAAGGGCATGGCTAGATTGAAGCTTTTGTAATTAACCAAATGTTTTCTTATAGTGTAAAAACAGTATAGCCAGGGCGTGGTGGCTCACGCCTGTAATCTTAGCACTTTGGGAGGCTGAGGCGGGTGGATCACCTGAGGTCAGGAGTTCGAGACCATCCTGACCAACATAGAGAAACCCCTGTCTCTACTAAAAATACAAAATTAGCCAGGCGTGATAGCGCATGCCTGTAATCCCAGCTGCTCGGGAGGCTGAGGCAGGAGAATCGCTTGAACCCAGGAGGCGGAGGTTGTGGTGAGCCGAGATCGTACCGTTGCACTCCAGCCTGGGCAACAAGCGTGAACTCCATCTCAAACAAACAAACAAACAAACAAACAAGAAACAGTATAAACTTTAAAATATTGTATTCTGTCTTTTTAATTTTGGCTACAAAAACATTTCTCCCTTGATTTTCTTTAGTGATATATTTTAAGCATTATTTTTGACAAGTTATAATCTATTTTTTCCCTTTCCTATAATTTTTTTGTTTTATTAAACCTCTTGAGATTAAATATATGATTGTGACATTTGGAATGCTTGTATATAGTGTTAAAACATCTTTTCATGACTTTACCATAATTATTTCTTTATTTCAGATGAGGTGGAGGACCATCCTGCTACAGTATTGCTTTCTCTTGATTACATGTCTACTTACTGCTCTTGAAGCTGTGCCTATAGACATAGACAAGACAAAAGTACAAAATATTCACCCTGTGGAAAGTGCAAAGATAGAACCACCAGTAAGTGAAATGAAGTGAAATAGGAGGAATTATAACTAGATGAAATGAATTATAATTATAACTAAATGAGGTAAAATGAGGTGAAATTATAATTAAATGAAATGGGAGGAATTATAATGAAAATATTGCTAATATTTATGACTTATAAAATTGTACACTTGGAAACTATTTCTGAAATAGCAGTGAAAAGAGTATTGGACAAGCATATGCTGCTTACCCTTAGACAATATTTATTTAATATAGTTAGTATATTAAATAGGAGAATTAGTTGTAATACATTTCTGACACAGAGCTAACTAGCCAATAAAACACTGTATTATATTCAAAGCAGAGACAGATAACAATGGGGAGAAACCAAAATGGTAAAATCTTCATTGTCTGAACCATATAGAAAATCTACTGGACTACAAAGTGTCGTAAAAAAGAAAAATCTACCTTTATGTGACAATAAAAGATGATTATTGGTTCTGATATAAAACTATTTCAGAAATACAGCTTTTTCACTTTGTTGAAGCTATCATGGTAAGTATGTCTCAATGCCATTTGCTAGAAATTATTTCTCAGGATTGACCTCTTTAGATTCAAACAAGGAAAAACCTGCAGAAGCATTACTGTTGGTTTCTTAATTTGAAGGATACTGGACTTTATTATGATGAATATCTCAAGCAAGTGATTGATGTGCTGGAAACAGATAAACACTTCAGAGAAAAGCTCCAGAAAGCAGACATAGAGGAAATAAAGGTAAATGCAATTAAATAATATATACATATATGTGTCTTAATTTAAAATTTTTTTAGAGATGAGGTCTCACTGTATAACCCAGGCTGGTCTTGAGCTCCTGGGCTCTAGCCGTCCTCCCACCTCAGTCTCTCCAGTTGTTGGGACTACAGGCGCATGCCACCACGCTCAGCTTAAATATTTAACAAACATTTGCGCATGCCAGACACTGAGCTAAGTACTAGAAATACAAAGATGAGATTTATTCCCAGCCCTTAAGGAACCCTCAAGGGAAAATCATATCCAGAAATAGATTATAGGATGGATTATATGATGAGTATTTAATCTAGAAATACAGATGGCAGACACATAATCTAATATGAAGCAGTGGGGTGAGGTGGGAAGTTATTCTTCCTGATAGAGATTATGCCAGAGCTTAAAGATATAGTGAGAAAAGGAGAGGGACTGGGAGGCATCCCAGACAAAGGTGCAATGGTACAGAGGCAAGAGGTATACGGGAAACTGGAAGCAGTAACTGTGGCTGGACCCCAGAGTGGGAAATGGAGGCCTGAGTGGCCAAAAGATGAGGTTTGGGAAGAGTCACAACCTCAATGACAGAGGGCCTGTATATCATGTTAAGGGATTTGGGTCATTATCTGAGAACAGCAGGAAGTTATTCAAAAGTTTGGAATAGGCGAGGTTCTGGTGTTTTAATCAGGTCCAGATTAACAGAAGAGATAATGGGCTATGTATTATATCAATCAGAGAGGTTTAACCATTTGACTCTGTCCCAAGTACCCTCTTTGACATAATTCTAGCCATAGTCAGCTCTTTAGTACTCATAATAAGAAAGGGGGGGCCAGGCGCGGTGGCTCAAGCCTGTAATCCCAGCACTTTGGGAGGCCGAGATGGGCGGATCACGAGGTCAGGAGATCGAGACCATCCTGGCTAACATGGTGAAACCCTGTCTCTACTAAAAAATACAAAAAACTAGCCGGACGAGGTGGTGGGCGCCTGTAGTCCCAGCTACTCGGGAGGCTGAGGCAGGAGAATGGCGTAAACCCGGGAGGTGGAGCTTGCAGTGAGCTGAGATCCGGCCACTGCACTCCAGCCCGGGCGACAGAGTGAGACTCCGTCTCAAAAAAAAAGAAAAAAGAAAATGGGTTGTAGAGATCTGACATGAGAGATTCTTGTAAAGTCTTTCCTTAAAAGGAAATGAATCAGCTTAGCTGGGTTTATCTTAGACTCAGTGAGTAAAAAAAAAAATCCAGTTAATTTTAAAATTTCAATAATGTCTCCTAAGGTAATTTTGTTTGCTTATGTTACCTTTATTTATTTAATTTTTACTTTCTTAAAAACTTACATTGCCTTATTTCTAGAATCAGAATAAGAGAACTGTGTTTGAAAGACTCATTCTGGGTCAAACAAACCTTTTATTTTAGCTTCTGATCTTGGTGTGAACTTCTTTGAAAGACTGACTCCCACTAGGTTGTGGTGTCTGTCAGCGCTCAGGTGTGGCATTTAGTTCACAGCTCTCCTCTTGGAAGTTGTGAATGTTTCTGGGGAAAAGGTAACAGTGTTATGCGAATAGTTCTCCGGAATTGTCTTTGAGGATAACCTTACTCTTCTTCTCAAGGATTAATTCAATCTGTGGAACAAGTTTCCTATGCTGAATATATCTGATGTAGAACTCTTAATGTCTTTGTATGAGGAGTAAGAGCATTATTTGGGGTAACATAGAAAATGTGGATCATGGGAGATACTACATAGAGGTATTCAGGCAAAAGAAGAAAATACGCTTCCTGGATTGGTGCAGGGAATATTTTTATAACTCTCTTCTTTTCACATTCAATTCCTGTTTCTGTGAAGGGTTAGGGGGAACCAAAATGAAGTTAAACAGTTACACAATAAAAAAGAAATGAGGGGCTGGGTGCGGTGGCTCACGCCTGTAATCTCAGCAGTTTGGGAGGCTGAGGCAGGTGGATCTTGAGGTCAGGAGTTCAAGACTAGCCTGGCCAAGGTGATGAAACCCTGTCTCCACTAAAAATAGAAAAATTAGCCGGGTGTGGTGGCACGCACCTGTAATCCCAGCCACTCAGGAGGCTGAGTCAGGAGAATTGCTTGAACCTGGGCAGCAGAGGTTGCAGTGAGCCAAGATTGTGCCACTGCACTCCAGCCTGGGCAATAGAGTGAGACTTTGTCTTAAAAATAAATAAATAAATAAATAAAAAATAAAAGGGGACGGGCGCAGTAGTCCACACCTGTAATCCCAGTACTTTGGGAGACTGAAGCAGGAGGATGGCTTCTAGCCAGTGGTTTGAGACCAGCCAGAGCAACATAGCGAGACCCTGTCACTACAAAAAATTAAAATTTAAAATTAATTTAATTAAAAATTAAATTAAAAATTATCCTTCAAATTAAAAAAAAAATTGTCTGAGGCCAGGCACAGTGGCTCACACTTGTAATCCCAGCAGTTTGAGAAGCCAAGGTGGGAGAATTGCTTGATCCTAGAAGTTCAAGACCAGCCTAGGCAACATAGTGAAACCCCTAGCTCTACCAAAAATATAAAAAATTAGCTGGATGTGGTGGTGTGTGCCTGTAGTCCCAGCTGCTCAGAAAGCTGAGGTGGGAGGATCACTTGAGCTCAGGAGTTTGAGGTTGCAGTAAGCCATGATTATATGACTGCTCTAGCCTGTATGACACATAGCGAGACCTCATCTCTTAAAAAAGAAAAAAAAAATGAGTAAAACTAGACAATAAAACCCAAACCAGTAGAATCATCACAAATAACCAAGAAAAACTCTTGTTTCATAAAAAAATGAAGAAAAAAAGTTAGAATTTTCTCTTTCCTTTTTTTTTTTTTTTTTTTTTTTGGGACAAGGTCTCACTCTGTCACCCAGGCTGGAGTAGAGTGACACAATCTTGGCTCACTGCTACCTCTGCCTCCCAGGCTCAAGCGATCCTCCCACCTCAGCCTCCCAAGTAGCTGGGATTACAGGTGTGGGCCACCTTGTCTGGCTAATTTTTGTATTTTTAGTAGAGATAGGAGTTTTGTATTTTTAGTAGAGATGTTGTCCAGGTTGGTCTCAAACTCCTGACCTCAAATGATTCCCCTGCCTTGGCCTCCCAAAGTGCTGGGATTACAGGCGTGAGCCTCCATGCCCAGCCTCTCTTTCCTTTTCAGCTAAGCATTTTGAAAGGAAAATCATATTATATTTCTTCACTTCCCAAACATTCCCTAACTGGAAAGGTTATGGTACTGCCCTCACTGTTCCACTGAATATACCTTCATGGAGGGCATCCATGCCTTCTTAATTGCCAAATCTAGTGAACATCCTAACACCTTTGATTCCTCATTCTACCGGACTCCTTTATTTATCTCAATAGTTTTTAGATTTCAGGGTTTGTTAAAACATATTTCTGGTTCCTACCTTCAGGGTGTTCAATTCAGTAACTCTAGGGCCTGCATTTCTGAAGTTCCCTGGTGATGCTGCTCCAGTTGGGGACTACATTTTGACAACCATTGTTTTATCTAATAATAATGACTATTCTCTCCTTGAAATATACTGCTCTTTTTGATTCTGTAACAATATATTCTCCTAGTTTTCTTACTAATCATTCATCTATGAAGAAAGCAATCAAAGGGGACCTAAAAAAGATAAATTTTGAAAAGCTTTTATATATGGAATGACTAATGCTTATAGAGGCCAACTGACTTTTAATTTAAATGTTCTTTTTAGCCCTACTGGTGCTGACCAACTTAACTTTTTTAAAAAATAAGAAGCTGGGTGCAGTGGCTTCCGGGAATCCCAGCACTCTGGGAGGCTGAGTTGGGTGGATTGCTTGAGCTCAGAAGTTCGAGACCAGCCTGGGCAACACGGCAAAACCCTGTCTCTACAAAAAATACAAAAATTAATCAGGCATGGTGGCATGCATCTGTAATCCTAGCTACTCGGGAGGTTGAGGTGGGAGGACTACTTGAGCCTGGGAGGTTGAGGCTGCAGTGAGCCATGATCATGCTACTGCACTCCAGCCTGGGTGACAGACTGGACTCCATCTCATAAAATAAAATAAAATAAAATAAAATAAATACTTTGTTGACATGTAATTCATATACCATAAAATTTATCTTTTTAAAGCATAAAATTCAGTGTCTTTTTGTCTGTTTTTTTGTTTTATTTTGTTTTGTTCTGAGATGGACTCTTGCTCTGTCACCCAGACTAGAGTGCAGTGGCATGATCTCAGCTCACTACAATCTCCACCTCCCTGGCTGAAACGATTCTCCTGTCTCAACCTCCTGAGTAGCTGGGACTACAGGCATGTGTCACCACACCTGGCTAATTTTTGTATTTTTAGTAGAGATGGGTTTTCACCATGTTGGCCAGGCTGGTCTCAAACTCCAGCGCTCTAACGATCCACCTACCTCAGCCTCCAAAGTGCTGGGATAACAGGTGGGAGCTACCGCACCCTGCCATTTCAGTAGTTTTTTAATATACCCGCAGAGTCATGCAATCATCACCGCTATCTAATTTTAGAATATTTTCATTGTCCCCAAAATAAATCGTGTGCCCATTAAGTTGTAACTCCTAATTGCGCCCCTTTCCCCAACCACAATAAATCTACTATTCATCTCTGTGGATTTGCCTGTTCCGGACATTGCGTATACATGGACTTATAGAATAAATGGTTTGTTGTGTCTGGTTTCTCTCATTTAGCATAATGTTTTACAGGTTCATTCATGTTGTAGCATGTGTCAGGATTTTATACTTTTTTATGGCCAAACAACATACCATTGTATTGGTATACTGTATTTTGTTTATCCATTCATTAGTTGATGGACATTCAGGTTTCTGTTTTTTTGGCTAGTATGAATATGCAGCTATGAATATTATGTTTAAGTTATTGTGTTAACATGTTTTCTGTTCTTTTAGTTATATATCTAGGAATGGAATTGTTGGGTCATGGTAACCCTATGTTTAACTTTTTGAGGAACTGCCAAACTGTTTTTTGAAGTGGCTACACCATTTTACAATTTAACCTTTTGAGTTTCTGCTTTGTGCTTTAATGATGTTTTTCTAAATTACATGGTTTTTCAGACATCTGGATTTTAGAGTTAAAGCTAATCTTTTTTTTTTTTTTTTGAGATGGAGTTTCACTCTCGTTGCCCAGGCTGGAGCGCAATGGCATGATCTTGGCTCACTGTAACCTCCGCCTCCCGGGTTCAAGCGATTCTCCTGCTTCAGCCTCCAGAGTAGCTGGGATTATAGGCATGGGTCATCACACCCGGCTAATTTTTGTATTTTTAGTAAAGACGGGGTTTTACCATGTTGGCCAGGCTGGTCTCAAACTCCTGACCTCAGGTGATCCGCCTGCCTTGGCCTCCCAAAGTGCTGGGATTACAGGCATGAGCCACCACACCTAGCCTTTTTTTTTTTTTTTTTTGAAGACAGAGTCTCACTCTTGTTGCCCAGACTGGAGTGCAGTGGCGCAATCTTGGCTCACCGCAACCTCTGCCTCCTGGGTTAAAGTGAATCTTCTGTCCCAGCCTCCCAAGTAGCTGGGACTGACAGGCATGCGCCATCATGCCCAGCTAATTTTTGTGTTTTTAGTAGAGACGGTATTTCGCCAGGTTGGCTAGACTGGTCTCGAACTCCTGACCTCTGGTGATCGCCCACCTCAGCCTCCCAAAGTGCTGGGATTACAGATGTGAGCCACCATGCCCAGCCCTAAAGCTAATATCTTTTGAAAGAAATTCTTTTTATAATATTAAATTATCTAAATTAGTCAAAATTATTTATCACTAATGTATTTTAACCCTGTTTTTAAGCTGTTGCATTTGTCTAAAAATGAAATGTAATAGATAAAACTAATTTATTAATTTTGTTAACAGAGTGGGAGGCTAAGCAAAGAACTGGATTTAGTAAGTCACCATGTGAGGACAAAACTTGATGAACTGAAAAGGCAAGAAGTAGGAAGGTTAAGAATGTTAATTAAAGCTAAGTTGGATTCCCTTCAAGGTAAGTGCTAAACAAAAGGTAGGAATATATTTTTTTTCTTTTTTCCTTTTGAAACAGCGTTTTGCCCTATTGCTCAGGCTGGAGTGCAGTGGCACAATCACAGTTCACTACAGCCTTGACCACCTGGGCTCAAGTGATGCTCCCATCTCAACCTCCTGAGTAGCTGAGACCACAGATGTGTGCCACCATGCCTGGCTAATTTTTTTTGTTACTTAGAGAGACAGGGTCTCGCTACATTGCCCGAGCTGGTCTTGAACTCCTGGGCTCAAGCAATCTGCCTACCTTGACCAAAGAGCTGGGATTGCAGGCCTGAGCCAGCGGGCCTGGCTAGAAAATTTTAGTATTTGGTTGTTGAGGTCAGTTTATATTAGTATGTGCCATCTATGTTCTTCTAGTCAAAATTTTATGTTAGTATTGATTTGGCTTCTCTTAATTTTTAGAATTTAATGTTTATGAATAGATAATACATTTTATATCATTCAAAAATCAATGTAATTAGCCATAATTATAGCAATGAAAAGGAAGAATGAAAACTAATGAATTAAACAACTGGTTTAAAGGAGGAAAAATAATATCAAAGGATACCAAAAGAAAGCAGAGAAAGAAAATCTAATTAGAAGAATTTTCGTACATGGAACAGAAAATTTTTCAGAGATCTAGCCCCAGAAAAAAACACAGGATCCAGACCATTTCTTTTCTTTCTTTTTTTAAATAAAATCTTTTAGGAGACGAGATCTTCCTCTGTCACCCAGGCTGGAGTGCAGTGGCATGGTCATAGCTCACTGCAGCCTTGAACTCCTAGGGCTCAGGTAGTCCTCCAGGCTCAGCCTCCCAAGTAGCTAGGAGTACAGGCCTGCACCACCATGCCCTGCTAATTGTTTTTTTAATTATGTTTTTTAGAGATACAGTCTCACTGTGTTGCCCAGGCTGGTCTCAAACTTCCGGCCTCAAGTAATCCTGAGTTGCTGGGATTACATATGCAAGCCACCATGTCTGGCTCTCAGAATAAGATAGTTTCATTAAGGAAACTGTCTCCTCTTTAATGATTTGAGTGATTCTGTCAAACCATTAAAGAGCAGATTGTCAATTCTATTTAATCTATTCCAGAGCATATAAAAAGACGGAAAGCTTCCACATTCTTGCTATATATTGATGCCAAAATCAAAATTATTATGTCTCTAAAGAATACTATCTCGTAACAGTTGGATTTATTTCAGGAGTACAAGATTGACTTAATATTAGGAAATCTAATATTATAAATCATCATATAAATAGTCCTAAGGAGAAAAAAATCTTTAAAATTTTGATATATCGAAAAAAGTCGTAAAGTCAAAGGACAAATGATAAATTGGAACAAATATTAGAATCCTTATTCTTTTAGACTATGAGTAGATTAAATACCTATGAAATAGAATTTCCGAAATGCAAGGATATCTTAAAGTTATCTTGCTGGGCATGATGGCTGACCAGCACTTTGGGAGGCCAAGGCAGGTGGGTCACCTGAGGTCAGGAGATTGAGACCAGCCTGGCCAACATGGTGAAACCTCGTCTCTACTAAATATACAAAAATCAACTGGGTGTGGTGGCATGTGCCTGTCATCCCAGCTACTCAGGAGGCTGAGGCAGGAGAATCTCTTCAGCCCAGGAGGCAGAGGTTGTAGTGAACTGAGATCACGTCACTGTACTCCAGCCTGAGTGACAGAGCAAGACTGTCTCAAAAAAAAAAGAAAAAAAAAAGTTATAAGTCATATGGCTGTCTCCATGGATGCAGAAAATCCATTTGACAAAATTGAACACCAATTCATAATTTAAAGTAATAAAATACTAATTAATAGATAACTTCTATAACACAATCAGCTATATCCAACTCAGTTACATCATACTTAGTGGGGAAGCACAAGTATGTATCCTGACTGAAATTAGAAACAAGACAGTGTTGCCCACTGTAACCACCACTAAATAACATTGCTTTGGAGGTACAAGCCAAAATATTTTTTTAAATTTTTAAATTTTTATTGTATTTTTTATTTTTTTTTTGAGACGGAGTCTCAGTCACCCAGGCTGGAGAATGCAGTGGCATAGTCTCAGCTCACTGCAACCTCCGCCTCCTGGGTTCAAGGGATTCTCCTGCCTCAGCCTCCCAAGTAGTTGGGATTATAGTCACCTGCCACCACTCCCGGCTAATTTTTTATTTTTAGTAGAGGCAGTGTTTCACCATGTTGGTCAGGCTGGTCTCGAACTCCTGACCTCAGGTGATCCACCCGCCTCAGCCTACCAAAATGCTGGGATTACAGGCATTAGCCACCATGCCTGACCTAGCCAAAACATTTATACAAATAAAAAGAATCTGGAGGTAAAGTAATTGGAAAGGAGGTGATAAAACCATCTTTTTTCACAGATGATATGATGTTTATATATATGTGGAACACTGAAAATAATTAATGGAAACATTTACTACAAACAATAGGAAAATTGAGCCCCTCAATAGGAAAATAATGGTAAACTTAATCCGTAGAAATCAATATTTTCCATATGTACATAACAGCCAGTTAGAACATAAAATGGAAGAAGAGGACTCCATTTACAATAGCAACAAAGATAAAATGTCCAGAATAAACCTATTCAGAAATGTGCAAAACTGACAGACAAAAACTTTAAAATACTCATGAAGGATGCAAAAATAGACTTGAACAAGTGGGAGGACACAATTACTTTTTGATGCAAAGACTCAATGTTATAAACATGTCAATTTTCTCTGCATTAATGTATAAACACAATCCAACTAAAAATATATACATTATTTTTCTGGTACTAGCCAAGTGAATTTTTTAAAGTGCATGTGAAAAAGGACACGAGTAGGCCAGGCATAGTGGCTCACGCCTGTAATCCCAGCACTTTGGGAAGCCAAGGTGGGCGGATCATCTGATGTCAGGAGTTCAAGACCAGTCTGCCAACATGGCGAAACCCTCTCTCTACTAAAAATACAAAAATTAGCTGGGCGTGGTAGCACATGCCTATAATCCCAGCTACTCAGGAGGCTGAGGTAGGAGAATCACTTGAACCTGGGAAGCAGAGGTTGCAGTGAACCAAGATCACACTATTGCACTCCAGCCTCGGTGACAGAGTGAGACTCTGTCTCAAAAAAAAAAAAAAGGAAAAGGACACAAGTAAGAAAACTTAGATACCTCTGAAAAAGAACAGTGAAGGACTAGATATTAGAAATCAAATATTTAATATCTATTAAATCTTTAGTATTAAATATTAAATTATGTCACTAAGCCTCAGTCATTAAAACTGTATGGCTTAGGCAGAAAAGTAGAATGATTAGTGAAACACAATAGACATTGCAGAAGTAGAGTTAAATACACAATATAATTTAGTTTAATATAAAGGTGGTATCTTATTATTAGTGGGATAAAGATAGGTTTTTATTTTTATTATTATTAATTTATTTTTTTTAGACAGGTCTCACTCTTGCCCAGGTTGGCGTACAGTGGTGCAATCATAGCTCATTGCACCCTCAGACTCCTGGGCTCAAGAGATTCTCACACTTCAGCCTCCTGAGTAGGTATGACTACAGGAGTGTGCCACCATGCCTGGCTAATTTATTTTTTTTAATTAATTAATTTTTTTGTAGAGACAAGGTCTCACTGTGTTCTCCAGGCTGGTTTGAGGGAACTCCTGGCCTCAAATGATCCTCCTGCCTTGGCCTCCTAAAGTGCAGGAATTATATGTGTAAGCCACCACACCCAACAAATTTTTAAGTAGTCTTGGTATAACTTGCTAGCCATTTGGACAAAGGTATAGTTAAAGCCATATCTCTTATAATGCTTTATCAGCATAATTGTAAATGAATTAAAGATTTAAATGTAGAAAATAAAATCATAAAAGTACTATGTGAGTACTATGTGACAGCATAGGTGAATTTCCTGTATTACCTTGGAATGAACTTTCTAATTATGAGTCAAAATCAAGGAGTAGATTTAGCCAGTGGGAGATCTTTCAAGCTGGTTCATGCATCCTTGTGATATCCTCCCATAGGTTGGTTATCTGGGTGGTTTGTTGTCATTAATAAACATCTGAACATTTAACTCTTGGAATGGTAGTTCTAAAACTTCAGATTGCATGCATGAGAATCTCCTAGAAATCTTTTTAGAAATATAGATTGCTAGATCTCACCTCCAGAGATTCTGGCCCTGGGAAAGAGTGTAGTAATCTACATTTTAAACATATAATCTTAGAAAACAAATACCAAATACTCATCATCCTGAAATTAAGGATATCAATGAGAAGTAAATTGAATCATGCCATGCTACTTGGGCATGCAAGGTAATTCCATACTTGAAGCCAGGCCTAAGATGTGTGGAGATTTCTATCCCTGGGACAACTTCCATCCCCTCAGTCTTAACAGTATTCTCTTCATTCCAAGATGGATACTGAATTTCATTGCATAAAGAAAACAGTCTAGGCTGGGCATGGTGTCTCATGCCTGTAATCCCAGCACTTTAGGAGGCCGAGGTGGGTGGATCACCTGAGGTCAGGAGTTTGAGCCAGCCTGGTCAATGTGGTGAAACCCTGTCTCTACTAGAAATACAAAAAATAGCCAGGTGTGGTGGCATGTGCCTGTAGTCCCAGCTACTTGGGAGGCTGAGGAAGGCAAATTGCTTAAACCAAGGAGGTGGAGGTTGCAGTGAGCCGAGATCATGCCACTGTGCCCCAACCTGGGTGACAGAGCGAGACTCCGTCTCAAAGAAAAAAAAAAAGAAAACAGTCTGATGTAACTTAGAAACTAAGGAATATTTTTTCTCATTGGTTCAGTATGAACTGAAATATCTGATACTTTGAGGAAGGGCTTACATAGTCTTAATTTTAGGGAGGGGGGTAATTTTTAAAGTAGGCAGTTTTTTTTTTTTCTTTTTATTGAGATGGAGTCTGGCTGTGTTGCCCAGGCTGGTCTTGAACTCCTGGGCTCAAGCAATCCACTTACCTCAGGCTCTGAAAGTGCTGGGTTTACAGGCATGAGCTACCATGCCTGGCCCATTCACATGGTTCAAATGTAGAAAATATAGAGTAAAAATCTACCTGATACTTTTGTATTTTGTCAGTTCCCAATGTCCCCTAGCACCATCCTTCTTGGGTTTATCTATCTATCTATCTATCTATCTATCTATTTTATTTTATTTTATTTTTTATTGTTATACTTTAAGTTCTAGGGTACATGTGCATAACGTGCAGGTTTGTTACATATGTATACTTGTGCCATGTTGGTGTGCTGCACCCATCAACTCGTCAGCACCCATCAATTCGTCATTTATATCAGGTATAACTCCCAATGCAATCCCTCCCCCCTCCCCCCCATGATAGGCCCCGATGTGTGATGTTCCCCTTCCCGAGTCCAAGTGATGTCATTGTTCAGTTCCCACCTATAAGTGAGAACATGCGGTGTTTGGTTTTCTGTTCTTGTGATAGTTTGCTAAGAATGATGGTTTCCAGCTGCATCCATGTCCCTACAAAGGACGCAAACTCATCCTTTTTTATGGCTGCATAATATTCCATGGTGTATATGTGCCACATTTTCTTAATCCAGTCTGTCACAGATGGACATTTGGGTTGATTCCAAGACTTTGCTATTGTGAATAGTGCCGCAATATTAAGTTATATTGAGATGAGGTTTTGCTGTGTTGTCCAGGCTGGTCTTGAACTCCTGTTCCTGATCTCAAGTGATCCTCCTGCCTCAGCCTCCCAAAGTGCTGGGATTATAGGCATGAGCCACTGTGCCTGACTCTTGAGTTTCTTTATTTGTATATAAGCAAATACAGATAAAATTTTTTTATTGTCCCTCTCTTTTTATGCAAAAGGAAATACACATTTTTGTACATTGTTTTTCTTTTAATAATATATTTTGAATATCTTTGTGTATTAGTACATAGAAACCACCTCTCTCTCTCTCTCTTTTTTTTTTTTTTACAGCTGCATAGAACTCCATTATATGGATATACTATAATTTATTTAGCCAGGCCCCTGTCAATTGACATTTAGGTTATTTCTGGTGAACTATCTTGTATATATGTCACTGTGTATCCATATAAGATTATCTGTAGGATAATTTCCCTACAGTGGAATTGCCAAATCAAATTATATATATTTGTAATTTTGATAGATATTACATTTGCCTCCATAGAGGTTGTATCAATACACATATCCACCAGCAATAATTCCTCACAACCTTGCTAATGGTATGTGTCATCAAACTTTAGGAGTTTTCCATTCTGTTAGATAGTATAACAGTGCAGTTTTAATATGTATTTATCTTATTTTGAGGGAGGATAAGGGTCTTTTTATACATTTCACTGGTCATATTTTTTTTAGGGCTAAGTCTTAAAAACAAGTATTTTCTTCATAAGTAGAACTGCTAGTACAGTGCCATACTTAGAATTCAGTGAAAACTTGGTTGAACCAGATTTAGCAGTTCTTCATTTTCTGGCATAACAACATGTTCCAGGATCAACTTGTACCTACCGTGCCCCAGCTGTGGAATGAGCCATTTCTCTGAGGAGCACTGGTTTTTCTTAATAGGCAACTATATTTTAGATCAAGAGCTGGCACTAGGTACACTCCTTGCTGCTGGAGTGTATTTTCTTGGCACCTTAATTGCACAGAGCTAGGAAACATGCATGTCTATACACATATACACATATATACACACATACATATTCATATACATGTGAAACGTGCATATACATGTTAAATGTACATATTTTAGAAATGCTGAGTTCACACAGATAATGCTAATTCCCATTCATATCTACCAATTTCTTTCTTGCCTTTCACCATTCCATATTTGTATATTCCTTCTTCCTAAGTGAGAGCTGATTTCCAACAACTTCGACAATGTACCCATTTTGCTCAATTCTATAAGGGCTCATATTGTGTTGTTTCTGGTGAGCTGTCTTGTATGTATATCCACTGTGTATCCATTACATGTGTCCACTATTTAATACAACTGAAACAGTCCAGCATCACTTCACCCATTTCACTGTAGTAAATTGTAACTTGTTTTTTAAAAGTTAAAAAAATTGATATTTCCTTAAAAATAAGTCATAATTAAAAGGAGTTTACCTAAATTAGATTTTTATTGTTTCATAAGGGATCCATTGGAGCAATATACAAGGAATTCTTTCATGTAAGCTTTAGAGCAATTATTTTTAGAAATTCTACTTAAAACTTTGATAAGGACACTATATTAGAGTTTATCTAATTAAAAGCAAGATATTTAGTAGTTTTAAGGTAATTAAAAAGAGTTTGTTATTAACTATGCTGATAGTCAAGT
>NW_012114755.1:766307-799285 GCF_000951035.1 Colobus angolensis palliatus
CCAGGATGGTCTCGATCTCCTGACCTCGTGATCCGCCCGTCTCGGCCTCCCAAAGTGCTGGGATTACAGGCTTGAGCCACCGTGCCCGGCCGAGGAGTTTCTTAAAGTTGGGGCTAGCTTTGAACTTTTAGTTTATTTGAATACCTACATCTCTGGTAATAATAATGACGAAAATTGCCGGGCGGGGTGGCTCACGCCTGTAATCCCAGCGCTTTGGGAGGCCGTGGCGGGCGGATCACCCAAGGTCAGCATTTCAAGACCAGCCTGGCCAACATGGTGAAACCCTGTCTCTACTTAAAATACAAAAATTAGCCTGGGGTGGTGGCAAGTGCGTGTAATCCCAGCTACTCAAGAGGCCTCAGGAGGCTGAGGTAGGATAATCACTTGAACCAGGAGGCGGAGGTGGCAGTGAGCTGAAATCATGCCACTGCACTTCAGCCTTGGTGACGGGTGAAACTCTGTCTCAAAAAAAAAAAAAGAAAAAGAAAAAACTTGACTAAAATTAAATGGTAGAATTAAAAAAGAGGAGTCCAGTATGTTTTTGCTTTCCTGTACCACTTCTGTTCAAGAGTATGCTATATTCAAGAATGGCTTTATTTACATTTTTCAAATGCATGTTTTTATTTAACTTAAATGCTTTATTGCATTTCAGGCAACAAGTGATCTGGAACACTATGACAAGACTCGACATGAAGAATTTAAAAAATATGAAATGATGAAGGAACATGAAAGGAGAGAATATTTAAAAACATTGAATGAAGAAAAGAGAAAAGAAGAAGAGTCTAAATTTGAAGAAATGAAGAAAAAGCATGAAAATCACCCTAAAGTTAATCATCCAGTAAGGACTGTGACTTTATGAAACCATTTTTAGATAAAGATACTTCTTTGTATCA
The DNA here is from genome assembly GCF_000951035.1 of Colobus angolensis palliatus. NCBI lineage: Eukaryota > Metazoa > Chordata > Mammalia > Primates > Cercopithecidae > Colobus > Colobus angolensis. The sequence goes on from NW_012114755.1 coordinate 767,201, forward strand.
GCGGAATTTTATCGTGTTATTAGTACTGAAATCTTGATTGTTATGCAGAGTTCCTCAAATTTATATTTTGAGTCTGTACAGATAGATTATATTTTGTTTTGAGCAATTTTTTTTTAAATTGGTTCACAGGGAAGCAAAGATCAACTAAAAGAGGTATGGGAAGAGACTGATGGATTGGATCCTAATGACTTTGACCCCAAGACATTTTTCAAATTACATGGTAACAATTTGATACAAATATTAATATTTATATCTGCTGTTTGAAAAAATATTTGCTTTCCTCTTAATTGATTTCTGCCAAGGTCTGCTATTGAGTTATCTAGTGAGAGTAAATGGTTAGAGTTCTTCTAGGGTAATATGATAGTCTTTATTGCTCACCTGCAGTATAAAATTTTAGATCAGTAGCTGTGTCTTTATACTGGCTTTTACTGTTGAGTCATATGAATTATTGCAAAGTTCTCTGTAAACTGAAAACTGTATACTGTGACTAGCTAGGTTATATCTGATAGGCTTTATACTATAATATTACATTTTACTTCTACTCTCAGAATATTGCTTTACTTTATATTTTTGGAAAAAAATGGTCAAGATATGCTTTCCTCACAAATGATTATGAGTTACAAATATAGCATATTTATCAGTTGAGCTGATCTAAATCTTCATGAAAAAGAAGAAATGCTTTTCTGCATTCTATTGATGCTTCACATCAGTACTTTTATAGACCTTTTATAAATCATTGTATTTTAATTATTTTCTAAGGTATTAAAATCTATTTTTGCATTTGTAACTTTTAAACTTTAGATGTTAATAGTGATGGATTCCTGGATGAACAAGAATTAGAAGCCCTATTTACTAAAGAGGTAAATGAGTTTATTAAGTATTCAATGTTCTTGTTCTCTTTCTTTTTTTCTTGTTACTTTCTTTCATGTTCATTTAAAATTTTTCTTTTTAGTTGGAGAAAGTATATGACCCTAAAAATGAAGAGGATGATATGGTAGAAATGGAAGAAGAAAGGCTTAGAATGAGGGAACATGTAATGAATGAGGTATGTAAAGTTTAAGATAATATATTATTTCTATATATTATTTAATTCTTGCAATAAATCTTACTTTAAGATGGAAAATATACAGAATTTATATTTAAATGGAGTTTGTGTGTTTTTGTTTTGTTTTGTTTTGACAGAGTCTTGCTCTGTTGCCCAGGCTGGAGTGCAGTGGTGCAAATCATGGCTCACTGCAGCCTCAACCTCCTGGGCTGAAGCAGTCCTACTGAATCCTACTGTCTCAGCCTCCTGAGACTGAGGAGGGACCACCAGCTGGAGCCACCATGCCTAGCTAATTTTTTTTTTTTTTTTGAGATGGAGTCTCACTCTGTCACCCACATTGGAGTGCAGTGGCATGATCTCGGCTCACTGCAACCTCCACCTCCCAGATTCAAGTGATTCTCCTGCCTCAGCTTCCTGAGTAGAAGGGATTACAGGCACCCACCACCACACCTGTTTTTTATTTTTATTTTTAGTAGAGACAGGATTTCCCCATGTTGGCCAGGCTGGTCTTGAACTTCTGACCTCAGGTGATCCATCCACCTTGGCCTCCCAAAATGCTGGGATTATAGATGGGATTACAGGTGTGAGCCACCAACCTTTTTTGTTTGTTTTTGAGACACAGTCTCACTCTTTCACCTAGGCTGGAGTGCAGTGGTGCTATCTTGGCTCACTGCAACCTCCGCCTCCCGGGTTCAAGTGATTCTCCTGCCTCAGCCTCCTGAGTAGCTGGGATTGCAGTCATGACTACCACACCTGGCTGATTTTTGTATTTTTAGTAGAGATGGGGTTTCACCATGTTTGCCAGGCTGGTCTTGAACTCCTGACCTCAAGTGATCCACCCACCTTGCCCTCCCAAAGTGCTGGCTGGGATTACAGGCATGAGCCCCTACACCAGGCCAAAATTTTTTTTTTTTTTTTTTTTTTTTAAGAGACGGTATGTCTTTTGCCATGTTGCCCAGGCTGCCAGCTAACTTTTTAATTTTTGGAGACACAAGGTCTTGCTATGTTGTCCAGGCTGAAGTTTGCATTTTTGATCCAGATTATTATACTAGATGCCTTTAGTATGAATAAAATAATTTGTAACTACTTTAAAATATTCTAAAAGATAAAGATGTTACTGCATATCAGGTATAAAACCTTTTTTTGGGAGCTGGGCATGATAGCTCATGCCTGTAATCCCAACACTTTGGGAGGCCATGGCAAGTGGATCACTTGAGGTCTAGAAGCTCGAGACCAGCCTGGCAAACATGGTGAAACCCTGTGTCTACTAAAAATACAAAGATTAGCCGGGTGTGGTGCTGTATACCTATAATCCCCGCTACTTGGGAGGCTGAAGCATGAGAATTGCTTGGACCCAGCAGGCAGAGTTTGTGGTGAGCCAAGATTACACCACTGTACTCTAGCCTGGGTGACACAGCAAGACTTCGTCTCAAAACCAAACCAAACCAAACCACACCACACCACACCACACCAAACCCTTTTTTCAGTACTGAAAAACAAAAACAAAAAACAACCTCTGGTTACTGCCTCATTTCTCTGTTTCTCTTCAAAGAGTTGTCTATTCTTCCTCTTCCTGTTAATTCTTCACCTTTCCTTTTCGTCTTGATCTGTGCTGTAGCCTCAATCATTCCATTTAAAAATCCTCCCATTGGATGACCTCTATCTTGTCAAGTCCAGTGGCCTCATCTTACTTGACCCCTTGGCAACATTTGATACAGTTGATGCCTCCCTCTTTCTTGAAATGGTTTCTTCACTTACTTTTGGGAAACCACATCTCCTCAATTTCTTCATACCCCACTCTCTCTTCTTTGCTGGCTTTTCTTCGTGTTTCCAAGTTCTGCATGTTGCATTGCCCTGGGCCCATCCCTTGGCTGTGTTCTTCTTTCTAGCTTCATTCTCTCCTTAGGTGGTAGTGTGGAGTCCCATGTCTCTATATATGCTCTATATTTGCATGTATGCTGGTGAGTTCAGTATTTTTATCTTCAGCTGTCTCCTTTCTCTGAGTTCCAGGGTTGTATCTGCTTGACAGTTCTCCTTGTGTTTAACTCACATCTTCTTCAAACCCAGATCTGTTCCTTCTTCAGCCTTTTTCATTTCAACAAATTAATCATAATTCATCTAGTTGCTCAGGCTAAGTCATCCTTAACTTCTTTCCTCATATCCTGCATTTCCTCTATACGTTCTATTTGATCTATCTTTCAAACAGATCCAGAATTTGACCACTTCCCCCCCCTTCCACTACTATTTAATACCAATCAAATCCAAGCAAGTCTCCTAACTGGCATCTCTGCTTCTGTTCCTTACCCCACTGCAGACACTTCTTCATAAGTAGGCAGAGTAAGCTCTTAAAAGCATAAATGAGGTCATGTGCTCTCTTGCATAGAAATACTTAAATGGCTTGCAATTTCCCTTGTAATACGATCCCAAATCCCTCCTATTTCCCAAAGATTCGTGACTTCATCCTTGCCTTGCTCTCTGTGACTCTCTCTCCTCTGGCCACACTGGCCTTCTGATGTTTACCTCTCATCAAGCTTGTTCCCATTTTAGAGCATTTGGACTTAATATTTCTTTTTTCTGGAATACTCCTTTTTATTTTTTTTATTTTTATTTTTTTTGAGACGGAGTCTCGCTCTGTCGCCCAGGCTGGAGTGCAGTGGCCGGATCTCAGCTCACTGCAAGCTCCGCCTCCCGGGTTCACGCCATTCTCCTGCCTCAGCCTCCCAAGTAGCTGGGACTACAGGCGCCCGCCACCTCGCCCGGCTAGTTTTTTGTATATTTTAGTAGAGACGGGGTTTCACCGTGTTAGCCAGGATGGTCTCGATCTCCTGACCTCGTGATCCGCCCGTCTCGGCCTCCCAAAGTGCTGGGATTACAGGCTTGAGCCACCGCGCCCGGCCCCCGGAATACTCCTTTTTAAATCATCACAAGGTCTTACTTCCACTGAGTCTGTGCTCAGATGTCCATGGTCCATCTAATGGCTACCCTCATTTAAATATTTGCCTTTCTCTGCAGTTCTTGCTCTGCCTCTCCTCCCTCTAAGCCAAAAACTCTGATATAGGCATCATATGCAGGGTAACTGAATCCCACTATTTTGCTTCAGTAACTTTCTTCTGAATTTTTGAGCTGTAAATGCTAAATTGGGATGTCTGTTGACTGCTGACATCCCAACTGTCAAGTGAATTTCTTTGACCATTATACAGTACACCTTTGTAAGGAAATTTGCCACAGGCTGTAACAGCTATGCAAGAGGATTTGGAGAGGTTGTCAGCTTTAGTTTTGATTTAAGTAATTGTGTTTTTTTAAGAAAAAGTGTTGGGAACATTTTAGTTTAACCTCCTTTACTCTTGGCTAAAACCGTCCTCTTTCTGGAATGGTTCTTTTTCTTACTGAAGAACTTGGCTTCAAGAGGGATTATACATCTTATGGTAAAGTAGGAAGATGATACCAGTCACTTAACCACTCAGATCAGCTGACTGAAACTTAGTGGTTTTGGGGGCATTAGGTATATAGATATCTCATATTTTCCAATTTGAATTATATAGAAGAGAAAGATATTTATTTTGTAATTCTAGTATAATGTTGAGTGCTCTGTTATTTTTTTTCCTCCAGTTTCTGTGGATGTTAGGTGAGTCCTAATTTCTGTATGTTTGTGTAGTGGCATCTATTACAAGACAGTTGATAGTGTCTAAATAATATGAGAATGATTTACTTTGTATTATGTATACATTTTCTTTTAATCAGGTTGATACTAACAAAGACAGATTGGTGACTCTGGAGGAGTTTTTGAAAGCCACAGAAAAAAAAGAATTCTTGGAGCCAGATAGCTGGGAGGTAATAGAACCTACTCTATATGAGATGTATGGTTCAACAACTTCTACGTCAGTCTATTGTACTTTTAACTTTTATTCCCCATTATGTTTGCATGTATAGTCTTACTATCTTGGGTTTTTTGTATAAATGTCACTATAAAATAATGAACTTGATTTCTTGGAAAGCTTGTAGCAATTTATTTCTTGTTTATAATCACACTGCATAAAATTAGAAGTCTTTTAAAAATTATACTTTTTTTCAAAGTATAAAATAGGATTCGTTATTGAAAATTAGAAATATAGACACATTGAAAGAATAAATTAGAATTCACCTATAATTTTACTGCTCAGAGGTAGATTCTCAAGTTATGCATTGTATTATGTTAATTTGGAATAGTATGCAGTTTGTATATATAGTATATTCACATATAGCATACAGTATGTAAATAAGGTATTGTCTCATTTTAAATTCACACATATACATATATTCATATTTATTTATTTATTTATTTTTTTGAGACAGAGTCTTGCTCTGTCATCTAGGCTGGAGTGCAGTGGCACTACTTCGGCTCACTGCAACCTCCGCCTCCCGGGTTCAAGCAGTTCTTTGCCTCAGCCTCCCAAGTAACTGGGATTACAGGTGCCTGCCACCATGCCTGGCTGATTTTCGTATTTTTAGTAGAGACGGGGTTTCACCATCTTGGCCAGGCTGATCTTGAACTCCTGACCTCATGATTCACCCGCCTCAGCCTCCCAAAGTGCTGGGATTACAGGTGTGAGTCACTGCACCAGGCTGGTAATATTTATGTATTTTTTAAAATGGCTTCATGCTGTATAAATGACTTTGTATGTTGATGAAATACTTTTTAAAAATTTAACAATATTTTGCAAACTTTTTAATATCATTCTTCAAAAACATGATTTTTAAAATGGCTACCTAACATGCAGTTATATCGCTGTAGCATAATTTATATATCCATTTCTCCAGATTTAGACATTTTGGGTAAATTCCAGTATTTTACTGTAATGACACTATGATGACTATCCATTTCTCTGCACATTTTTGGGCAATCTATAATGATTTCCCTGGGATTAACTCCCAGGAATAGAACTATTCTTAAGATTTATGAACAGTTTTTTAAATTTCTCAGTGTATCTTGGCAGATTGCTCCAGAAAAGTATATCAACTTGTAACACAGTCAACTGTGTTTAAATGAATGCACAGACAACTTGAAAAGAATAGTTGAGAGGCACCAACCAAAATGGATGGAAGAAAGAACATAGTCTTTTTCTACATAAAAACTGAAAAGGGCCGGGCGCGGTGGCTCAAGCCTGTAATCCCAGCACTTTGGGAGGCCGAGACGGGCGGATCACGAGGTCAGGAGATCGAGACCATCCTGGCTAACATGGTGAAACCCCGTCTCTACTAAAAAAAAAAAATACAAAAAACTAGCCGGGCGAGGTGGCGGGCGCCTGTAGTCCCAGCTACTCGGGAGACAGAGGCAGGAGAATGGCGTAAACCCGGGAGGCGGAGCTTGCAGTGAGCTGAGATCGGGCCACTGCGCTCCAGCCTGGGCGACAGAGCGAGACTCCGTCTCAACAAAAAAAAAAAAAAAAAAAAAAACTGAAAAGATTACTATTTAAATTAAAATTTTAATTGTCCAGAAAATTGTTTGAGAAAGGGTGAATAGCTGTTCTCGTTTACCCAAGACTAAGGAATTTCCAAGGATGTGGAACTTTTCATTGCTAAAACCAGACATTTTTGGACAAATTGGGACAGTTGGCCCTTTTAGTTTGACATCAGAAAAGTCAGCTTCTTTTTGTATTTTTTTTTGTCTAACGTTTGAAATGTTTCTAGACTTCCGTGAAGAAGAAGAATGCTAAAATTATTTGTATATACATTCCCTTTAGTGTGTCTGGTGTAGACTAGAAGATCAATAGATAATTACATACTTAACATTTTGACATAATTTCAGATTTACAAGAGTTGCAGGAATAGACAGGAAATCCCTGAATACATTTCAGCCAGATTTAACTATGTTTGCTTTATCTTTCTCTCTTTTCCCTCTTCTCTATTTTTAATCTCTGTGTGTGTGTATGTATAACATATAATTATGTTGTAATGTATGTACGTTTATATATGTATGTATATATATAAACATATGTATATATGTACATACATAGTTTTGAATTGCTCGAGAGTAAATTACACATCATGCCACTTTAACCTAAAATACTTGAGTGTTTATTTCTTGCAAACAAGGATTTACCTTATATAATTACAATAAAATTATCAATACTACACACATGGTACTTTTCTCCAATCTCTAGACTTAGTGAGATTTTGTCAATTTTCCCAACAATATCCTTTATAACAAAAGAAAATCCAAGATGATACATTGAATTCAGTTGTAATGTCTTTTTAGTCTCCTTCAATCTGAAACAGTTTTTCCAGAGGACAGACTACTATGTTGTACAGTGTCCCTTGATTACCACAGAAGAGATGCTCAGTGTATCCTATTAGAAAGCACATGTTGAGAATCCCCATAACTGATAATGGTAGCTTTGATCATTTTGTTAAGGTGGTGTCTACCAGATTTTTTGACGTAAAGTTTTACCTTTCGTATTTTAAAAAGTATCTTGTCTAGCCCACCATAGTGAGAGAATCAGAAGTCAGTTTTTGTTTTTTTATTTTATAAATACAGACTGGGTCTCACTATATTGCACAGGCTGGTCCCGAACTCCTGAGCTCAAGGAATCCTCCTGCCTCAGCCTCCCCAAAATGTGTGAACCACTGTGCCTGGAAAGAAGTCAGCCTTTTTTTTTTATTTTTATTTTTTTAATAATTTTAGGAAAAGTAAAGACAGGGTCTCGCTCTGTCACCCAGGCTGGAGTACAGTGGTGTGATCTCAGCTCACTGCAACCTCTGCCCCCACCCCCTTCAACCCACCCCCGCTCAAGTGATCCTCCCACCTCAGCCTCCTGAGTAGCTGAGACCACAGGCATGCACCACCATGCCTGGATCTTTTTTTTTTTTTTTTTGTATTTTTAATAGAGGCAGGATCTTGCCATGTTGCCCAGGCTGGTCTTGAACTCCTGAGCTCAAGCAATCTGCCCGCCTTGGCCTCCCAAAGTACTGGGATTACAGATGTGAGTACTGTGCCCAGACAGAAGTCAGCTTTAAAAAAAAAAAAAAATTCATTCAACATCATATCAAAAGTATTTTCACGTAATATTTGTAAACCTTGTTTTAAAAGCTATGGAGGTATATAAACATTTTTTCAGGGTTAGACATTTAGATTATTTCATTTTTTAATGCTATTTTAAAAAGAAAATGCTGCTACAAATACATTTTTGTATAAAACTTTTTATGTGATTAGTGTTGTTTTATAGGGTAGATTCTCAGTGTAGCATTACCAGGACCCAGGGAATATTTCTAAGGCTGTTTTTAAGGCTTGAACATCCTGATATACTGAAAGCAAGGAAGTCGCTAAAGAATGATACAGACATTTCTCAAAGACACAAAAGCCAGTTTGAAGAAACTCCCACTGGCCAAATCTGGGACAATTTGAACATGGAAATAATGATGATAAGGATTAGAACTTATTGAATAAAACAAGAAGACACGAGTCTACACTGATATAAGTAGAGGGATAGAGAAGGGCGAATTCTTCTGCAAAATTGCTTTTTGAAAGACTTACACCAATTTATAAATCCACCATTAAAAATATGTGCGCTCTGGCCGGGCGCGGTGGCTCAAGCCTGTAATCCCAGCACCTTGGGAGGCCGAGACGGGCGGATCATGAGGTCAGGAGATCGAGACCATCCTGGCTAACACGGTGAAACCCTGTCTCTACTAAAAATACAAAAAACTAGCCGGGCGAGGTAGCAGGCGCCTGTAGTCCCAGCTACTTGGGAGGCTGAGGCAGGAGAGTGGCATGAACCCGGCAGGCGGAGCTTGCAGTGAGCTGAGATCCGGCCACAGTACTCCAGCCCGGGCGACAGAGCGAGACTCCGCCTCAAAAAAAAAAAAAATATATATATATATATATGTGCACTCTTTAAACATATCAGAGCTGAGCATGGTGGTGCCCATCTGTAGGCCCAGCTACTTAGGAGGCAGGAGGACAGCTTGAGCCCAGGAGTTTGAGACCAGTCTGGGCAATGTAGTGAGACCCAGTCTCTAAAAATAAAAAAATTAAAAAAAATACTTTGAGAACATGTGAATGTATTATGATGTCCATTGATGATTCTAGCTAGAATTATTACTGTGATGGTAGACAAATGGAGATTTTCTAACCTGATCATCCCTTCTACATTTGTTAGTTGGCTTTCTACTGTAATGAAAAGCTATTCCTTCCCCTTGACCTTCTATTTATATTGGTGTAGACTTGTGGTTTCTTTTATTCATTAAGCTCTAATCTTTATCATCATTGTTTCCATACTCAAATTGTCCCAGACTCGGCCAGTGAGAGTTTCTTCAGACTGGCTTTTGTGTCCTTCTGACATGTCCAAATCATTCTTTGGGGACTTTCTTACTTGTAGTATATCAGGATGTTCAAGACTTACCTTATCCTTTCCCTGACCCAACCCAGAATCACCCATTTTTTCTGAGGAGCCCTGGTTCCTTTTAGTGGAGATCGATACTGCAGACCAAGATCTGGGCCCTGGATGTGCTCCTTGCTACTGAAGTGTCATCGCTTACAAGGTCTTGTCAGATGACAGAGCTGGGGAATTAAAAGAGTATGTATATAATATAGATGTGTATATGTACACACATACATGCACACATACATATACACACCTATATAATATTCATTTCTACATATCTATCAATATATATTAAAACTCATGAATTTACACTGATATCTCCAATTGCAATCCAACACCTCTGACTTCTTTTTTTTTCATTTTAATTTTTTAAAGTTCAGGAGTACGTGTGCAGGTTTATTATATAGTTTATATATATAAACTCGTGTCATGGGGTTTTGTTTTACAGATTATTTTATTACCCAGGTATTAAGCCCTCATACCCATTAGTTATTTTTCCTGATCCTCCTCCTCCTCCTGCCCTCCATCTTCCCATAGGCCCCAGTGTGTGTTGTTCCTCTCTATGTGTCCATGTGTTTATCATCATTTAGCTCCCACTTATAAGTGAGAACATGCAGTATTTGGTTTTCTGTTTCTGCATTAGTTTGCTAAAGATACCGGCCTCCAGGTTCATCCATGTTCCTACAGGGGATGTGATCTCATTCTTTTTTATGGCTCCATAGTATTCCATGGTGTATATGTACCACATTTCTTTATCTACTCATTTAGGTTGGGCATTTAGGTTGATTCTATGTCTTTGCTGTTGTAAAGAGTGCTGCAATGAACATACGTGCAACAACTTTGATTTCAACTTAGCATTCTATCTGTTGCCATATTTCATGCAAAACCTAACTCCCTTTTCCTTAAAAATATTTCATTTATTCACTCAATCCTAGAATGTACAAGAAGTTTCAAAATACTAATCCATGCCTCTGTTAAATAAGACTTTAAATTTTGTTTAGATTTTGTTGTTGTCGGGGCCAGTGCAGTAGCTCATGTCTGTAACATCTCAGCACTTTGTGAGGCCAAGGTGGGCGGATAACCTGATATAAGGAGTTTGACACCTGGCCAACATGATGAAACCCTGTCTCTATTAAAAATACAAAAATTAGCAGGGGGAGTGGTGGTACATTCCTGTAATCCCAGCTGCTCAGAAGGCTGAGGCAGGAGAATCACTTGAACCTGGGAGACGGAGGTTGCAGTGAGCCGAGATTGCACCCCAGCACTCCAGCCTGGATGACAGAGCAAGACTGTCTCAAAAAAAAAAAAGATTTTGTCGTTATTTTTAACTTGAAGGCATATTGTACAAATACTATGATCAAAAATTACTTGGGTTAGTTCATTTTTTTCCTCTCTGTTCCGTGGGTTATTTTATTCATTTAAAATAAAAGTACTATTTATTTACTTCTGTTTTTCTATTCAAGTTTTAGGATTTTCCTGTCTTGTTGATTTTAATTTTCTTATCTTGAGTATGTGAAACATTAAAACGTTTCCAAAAATTGAATCTATACAGAAAAGGTGTATTCAGACAAGTTTTTTCTTTTTTTTTAATAATTAAAATTTATTGTGTGTGCATACATAGTATGTGTATATATTTACGGGTTACTTAGATACTTTGGTAGAGGCATGCGATGTGTAATAATTACATAATGGAAAATTGGGTATCCATCCCCTCAAGTATTTATCCTTTGTGTTACAAGCAATCCAATTATACTCTTTTAGTTATTTTCAAATGTCCAATAAATTATTATTGACTGTAGTCCCCCTGTTGTACTATGAAACACTGGGTTTTATTCATTCTATTTGTTTTTGGTACCCATTAACTGTCGCTACCACTCCCCAACTCCACACCTTTCCCAGCCTCTGGTAACCATCCTTCTATTCTCTGTCTCCACGAGTTCAATTATTTTGATTTTTAGATCCCACAGATAAGTAGGAACATGTGATCTTTGTCTTTCTGTGCCTGGCTTATTTCACTTAATGTAATGACCTCCAGTTCCATCCATGGTGTTGCAAATGACAATCTCATTCTTTTTTTATGGCTGAAATAATACTCCATTGTATATAAGTACCACGTTTTCTTCATCCATTTATCTGTTGATGGATGCTTAGCTTGCTTCCAAATCTAAGCCATTGTGAACAGTACTGCAACAAACATGGAAACACAGATATCTCTTTGATATACCAATTTTCTTTATTTTGGGTTAAGATTGCATTAAGATTGCTGGGTCATATGTTAGCTCTATTTTTAATTTTTTGAGGAACTTCCACACTGTTCTCCATAGTGGTTGTATTAATTTACATTCCTACCAACAGTGTACAAGGGTTCCCTTTTTTCCACATCCTTGCCAGCATTTGTTATTGCCTGTCTTTTGGATAAAAGCCATTTTAACTGGGGTGAGATGGTATCTCATTGTAGTTTTGATTTGTGTTTCTCTGATGGTCAGTGATGCTGAGCACTTTTTCATATGCCTGTTTGCCATTTAATGTCTTCTTTTGAGATATGTCTACTCAAATCTTTTGCCCATTTTTGTCAGATTATTAGATAATTTCCTATAGAGTTGTTTGAACCCCTTATATGTTCTAGTTATTAATCCCTTATCAGATGCATAGTTTGCAAATATTTTCCCTCATTCTGTGGGTTATCCCTTCACTTTGTTGATTTTTTGCTTTGCTCTGCAGAAGCTTTTTTACTTGATGTGATCTAATTTGTCTATTTTTGCTTTGGTTGTCTGTGCTTATGGGTATTACTCAAGAATGTTTTGTCCAGATCAATGTTCTGGAGAGTTTCTTCAATTTTTTCTTGTAGTAGTTTGATAGTTTGAGGTCTTAGAGTTAAGTCTTTAATCCATTTGGATTTGATTTTTGTATAAGGCAAGATATAGGTATCAAATTTCATTCTTCTGCCTATGGATGTTCAGTTTTCCAGCACCATTTATTGAAGAGATTGTATTTTCTCCAATGTATGTTCTTGGCACCCTTTTCAAAAACGAGTTTACAGTAGGTATATAAGGTATGTGGGTTTGTTTCTGGGTTCTCTATTCTGTTCCATTGGGCCTGTATGTCTGTTTTTATGCCAGTACGATTGTGTTTTGGTGACTATAGTTCTGTAGGATAATTTGAAGTCGATGATGTGATTCCTTCAGTTTTGTTCTTTTTGCTTTGGTTAGTCTAGGTCTTTTGTAGTTTCACATAAATTTTAGGATTGTTTTATCTATTTCTGTGAAAAATGTCATTGGATATTTTGATATGAACTGCATTGAATTTGTAGATTGCTTTGGGTAGTATGGAGATTTTCACAACATAGTTTATTTCAATCTGTGAACATGGAATATCTTTCCATTTTTTCATATCCTCTTCAGTTTCTTTCATCTGTGTTTTATAGTTTTCATTATAGAGATTTTAACTTCTTTGGTTAATTCCTATGTATTTAATTTTATTTGTGGCTATTGTAAATGGGATTAATTTTTAAATTTCTTTTTTCAGATTGCTTTATTGTTGGCATATAGAAATGCTGCTGATTTTTGTATGTTGATTTTGTATCTGCAAATTTACTAAATTTATCAGTTCTAATAGTTTTTTTGTATGTGGAGTCTTTAGGTTTTTCCCAAATACAAGATCATACCATCTGCAAACAAGGATAGTTTGACTTCTTCCATTCCAGTTTGGATGCCCTTTATATCTTTTTCTTGTCTGATTGATCTAGCTAGGACTTCCAGTACTACATTGAATAACAGTGGTGATGGTGGACATCCTTGTTGTGTTCCCGATCTAAGAGGAAAGACTTTCAGTTTTTCTCATTCAGTATGATATTAGCTGTGGGTCTGTCGTATATGCCTTTTATTATATCAAGGTATGTTCGTTCTATACCCATTTTTTGAGGGTTTTTATCATGAAGGGATGTTGAATTTTTTCAAATGCTTTTTCAGCGTCAATTGAAACGATCATATGATTTTTGTTCTTCATTCTGTTGATATGATATATAATATTGATTTGTGTATGTTGACCCATCCTTGCATCACAGGGATAAATCCCAGTTGGCCATGATGTATGATCTTTTTAATGTATTGTTGAACTCAGTTTGCTATTATTTTGTTGAGTATTTTTGCATTAATATCCAGCAGAGCTATTGGCTTGTACTTTTCCTTTTTTGATGTGACTTTGTCTGGTTTTGATATCAGGGTAGTACGAGCCTTGTCAAATGAGTTTGGAAGTATTCCTTCCTCCTTTAGTTTTTGGAATAGTTTGAGTAGGGTTTGCATTAGTTTTTCTTTAAAGGTTTGGTAGAATTCAGTAGTGAAGCCATTGGATCCTGGGCATTTTTTTGCTGGGAGACTTTTTATTATGGCCTTGATCTCATTACTTGTTATTGGTCTATTCAAGTTTTGGATTTCTTCCGAGTTCAATCTTGGTAGTTTGTATGTGTCTAGGAATTTGTCCATTTCTTGTAGATTTTCCAATTTATTGGCATATAGTTGCTCATAGTAGCCATTAATGATCCATTGAATTTCTGCAGTACCAGTTGTAATGTCTCCTTTTTCATCTCTGATTTCCTTTATTTGGGTTTTCTCTCTTTGTCTCTTAGTATGGCTAAAAGTTTGTCAATTTTGTTTAACTTCAGAAAACCAACTTTTTGTTTCATTGATCTTTTATATTGTTTTATTCATTTCATATTCATTTATTTCTGCTCTGATCTTTATTTTTTTGTTTCTTCTAATTTTGGATTTAGTTTGCTCTTGCTTTTCTAGTTAAGATGCACTATTAGGTTATTTATTTGAGATTTTTCTTCTTTTTTTGATACAGACAGTTATAACTATAAATTTCCCTCTTAGTACTGCCTTTGGTATGTTGTTTCCATTATCATTTGTTTCAAGAAATGTTTCAATTTCCTCCTTAATTTTTTCATTGACCTACTGGTTATTCGGGAGCATACTGTTTCATTTCCATGTGTTTGTATAGTTTCCAAAATTCCTCTTATTATCGATTTGTAGTTTTATTCCATTGTGGTCAGAGAAGATGCTTAATATTATTTCTATTTTATGAATTTTTTTTTTTTTGAGACAAAGTCTTGTTCTGTTGCCCAGGCTAGAGTGCAGTGGCACTATGTCAGCTCACTGCAACCTTCACCTTCCAGGTTCAAGCAATTCTTGTGCGTCAGCCTCCCAAGTAGCTGGAATTACAGGCGCATGCCACCACACCCAGCTAATTTTTGTATTTTTAGTAGGAATGGGGTTTCACCATGTTGGCCAGCCTAGTCGTGAACTCCCAACCTCAAGTGATCCGCCCACCTTGGCTTCCCAAAGTGCTGGGATTACTGGCATGAGCCACCATGCTCAGCAGACTGTTTTAAGACTTGTTTTGTGACCTAGCATATTGTCTATTTGTCTATTTATTTATTTATTTTTGAGACAGAGCCTCAGTCTGTTGCCCAGGCCAGAGAGCAGTGGGGCGATCTTGGCTCACTGCAACCTCCACCTCCTGGGTTCAAGCGAGTCTCTTGTCTCAGCCGCCTGAGTAGCTGGGATTAAAGATGTGTGTCACAACGCTCGGCTAATTTTTGTATCTTTTTAGTAGAGATGGAGTTTACCATATTGGTCAGGCTGGTCTTGAACTCCTGACTTCAAGTGATCCACCCACTTCGGCCTTCCAAAGTGCTAGGATTACAGGTGTGAGCGACCGTGCCTGTCCCATATTGTCTATCTTTGAGAACGATCCATGTGCTAAGGAGAAAAATGTGTATGCTATAGCTGTTGGATGAAATGTTTGTTAAATATCTATTAGATCCATTTCATTTATAGTGTAGATTATGTCCAATGTCACTTTGTTGATTTTCTGTCTGGGAGTTCTATCTGATGCTGAAAGTGGGGTGTTGAAATCTTCAGCTGTTATTGCATTGAGGCCTGTCTTTGTCTTTAGGTCTAATAATATTTGCTTAATATATCTGGATGTTCTAGTGTTGGGTGCATATCTGTTTATAATCATTATATCTTCTTGCTCAATGGACCCATTTATCATTTTCTTTGTCTCTTCTTAGTTTTTGTCTTGACCTCTGTTTAGTCTGATGTAAGTGCTGCTCCTGCTACTCCTGCTGTTTTTTGGTTTCCATTGGCAGGGAATATCTGTTTCTATCTCTTTATTTTCAGTCTGTATGTCTTTATAGGTGAAGTGTGTTTCTTTTAGGCAACAGATCATTGGGTCTTGTTTTTTCATCTATTCAGACACTCTATGTCTTGATTGAAAAGTTTAGTTGATTTACTTTCGAAGTTGTTATTACTGGTAAGTAGGGACTTACTCCTGCCATTTCATTATTTTTCTGGTTGTTTTGCTGTCTTCTTTTTCCTCCTTCCTGTCTTCCTTTCCGTGAAGCTGATTTTCTCTGGTGGCATGCTCTAATTTCTTGCTTTTTTTGTATGTGTATCAATTGTATGTTTTTAGATTTGAGATTACCATGAGGCCTGCAAATAATATTTTATAACCCATTATTTTAAATTGATGACAACACTGATTGCATAAACAACCATACAAAAAGAAAATAAATACTTTACACTTTCACTTCATCCCCCTGCTTTTTAACTTTTCGTTGTTACTTTTTTTTTTTTGAAACAGAGTTTTGCTCTTGTTGCCCAGGCTGGAGTGCAATGGCGAGACCTCAGCTCATCACAACCTCTGTCCCCTGGGTTCAAGCGATTCTCATGCCTCAGCCTCCCAAGTAGCTGAGATTACAGGCATATACCACCATGCCCAGCTAATTTTGTATTTATAGTAGAGACAGGATTTCTCCATGTTGGTCAGGCTGGTCTCAAACTCCCAACCTCAGGTGATCTGCCCACCTCAGCCTCCCAAAGTGCTGGGATTACAGGCATAAGCCACTGCGCCTGGCCTCATTGTTACTTTGTTTTTTTTGTTGTTGTTGTTGAGAGGGAGTTTTGCTCTAGTTACCCAGACTGGAGTGTAATGGCACAATCTCAGCCCACCACAACCTCTGCCTCCTGGGTTCAAGTGATTCTCCTGCCTCAGCCTCCCGAGTAGCTGGGATTACAGGCATGTGCCACCATGCCCGGCTAATTTTTTGTATTTTTAATAGAGATGGGGTTTCTCCATGTTGGTCAGGCTGATCTCGAACTCCCAACCTCAAGTGATCTGCCTGCCTCGGCCTCCCAAAGTGCTGGGATTACAGGCCTGAGCCACTGCTCCTGACCGTACTTTTTATATCTTATTTTATTGCCTGTCTTGAAAAGTTGTAGTTATTATTTTATTTATTTTTAGTTATTTTTGATTGGTTCCTTGTTTGGCCTTTCTACTTAAGTCAAGAGACGTTTATATACAGCAATTACAGTGTGATATTATTCTATGTTTTTCTGTGTGCTTACTGTTACCAGTGAGTTTTGTACCTTCAGATGATTTTTTTGTTCTCATTAACATCCTTTTCTTTCAGATTGAAGAATTACCTTTCACATTTCTTATAGGACAGGTCTGGTGTTGATGCAGTCCCTCAGTTTTTGTTTATCTGAGAAGGTCTTTATTTCTCCTTCATGCTTAAAGGATATTTTCAGTGAATATACTATTCTAGGGTAAAAAAAATTTTTTTCCTGTCAATGCTGCAAATATTTCATACCAGTCTCTCTTGGCCTGTAAGGTTTCCACTGAAAAATCTGCCACCTGAGACAGAGTCTTGTTCTCTTACCCCGGCTGGAATGCAGTGGTGTGATCTTGGCTCACTGCAACTTCTGCCTCTCAGGTTCAAGTGATTCTTGTGGTTTAGGCTCCCGAGCAGCTGGAATTACAGCTGTGTGCCACATCTGGCTAATTTTTATGTTTTTAGGTGAGATGAGGTTTTTCCATGTTGGCCAGATTGGTCTTGAAATCCTGGTCTCAAGTGATCTGCCCACCTCTGCCTCCCAAAGTGCTAAGATTACAGGTGCGAGCCACTACGCCTGGCCAGGATCCTTTCTTTGTACTTGACCTTTGGTAGTTTGATCATTAAATGCCTTGAGGTAGTCTGACGTGAGTTAAATCTGCTTGGTGTTCTATAACCTTTTTGCACTTGAATGTTGAAATATTTCTGATAGTATTCCTTTGAATAAACTGTCTACCCTTGTCTCTTTTTCTGTCTCCTCTTTAAGGCCAATAAAACTCCCATATTTGCCCTTTTGAGGCTATTTTCTAGATCTTGCAAGCATGCTTTCATTGTTTTTCATTCTCTTTCCTTTGCGTCCTCTGTATTTTCAAATAACCTGTCTTCAAGCTCAGTAATTCTTTCTTCTGCTTGATCAGTTCTGCTATTAAGAGACTCTGATGCATTCATCAGCATGTCCATTCCATTTTTTAGCTCTAGAATTTCTGCTTGATTCTTTCTAATTATTTTGATCTCTTTGTTGAATTTATCTGATAGAATTCTGAATTCCTTCTCTGTGTTATCTTGAATTTCTTTGACTTTCCTCAATACAGCTATTTTGAATTCTGTATCTGAAAGGTCATATATCTCTGGTTCTCCAGGATTGGAACCTGGTACCTTATTTAATTCATTTGGTTAGGTCATGTTTTCCTGGGTGGTGGTGATGTGTGTAGATGTTTGTTGGTGTCGGAGCATTGAAGAGTTAGATAGTTATTGTGATCTTCATATTCTGGGCTTGTTTGTGCATATCCTTCTTCGGAAAGCTTTCCAGGTATTCCACGGGACTTGGGCCCAAAGTCCAGTAATTCTGTGATTTTTGCAGACTCTTAAAAGTACCACCTTGGTGGTCTTGGATAAGATCCGGAAGAATTCTCTAGATTACCAGGCAGAGACTCTTGTTCTTTTCCCTTACTGTCTTCCAAACAAATGGTCTCTCTCTGTGTGCTGAGCCACCTGGAACTGGAGGTGTGGTGATGCAAGTACCCTTATGGGCATCACCATGGAACTGTGCTGGGTCAGGCCTGAAGCCAACATAGCACTGGGCCTTGACCAAGGCCCTTTCCTTCATGGTGGCAAGTTCCCCCAGATCCTGAGTGTGTCCAGAGATGCTGTCTGGAAGCCAGGAAATGGAGTAAAAAACCCTGGCAATTTACCTGATGTTCTATTTTACTGTGGCTAAGCTGGCATTCAAACCACAGTACAAAAGCCTTCCTGCTCCTCACTCCTCTTTCTCCAGGCAGAGGACGCTGTGTGACCATTACCACCACCACCTCTGGTCCACACGGGGTTCTGCCAGCCACTGCTGATATTTACTGAAAGCCCGAGGGCTTTTCTGTCACCTTGCAGTAAATGCTGCCAGGCCTTTACCCTTCAGGGAAGTGGGCTTCCCTCTGGCCCAAGGTGAGTCCAGAAATGCTGTCCAAGAGCCAAGGCCTGGACTTGGGGACCCCAAAAGCCTGCTTGTTGCTCTACCCCATTGTGGCCAAACTGGTACCTAGGGTGCAAGACAAAAATCGCCTTTACTTTCCCTCTGCTTTCCTCAAACAGGGGTCTCTCACCATAGCCACTACAGCTGGGAATCTGCTGGGTCACCCCAAAGCCAGCACGTCTCAGAGTCCAAGACACAGAGCATACTCCCTGGGTCTTGCCGCTGGTTATTCAGGGCCCAAGGGCTCTTTACTCAGCAAGTGATGAAGCCTGCCAGGACTGCTCCCTTAAGGCAGCAGTTTTCCTTTTGGGCCAGGGTATGTCTATAAATGTCACCTGGGAGTTAGGGCCTGGAATCAGGACCTCACAATTCTGCCTGGTGCCCTATCCTACCATGGCTTAGCTGGTATCCAAGATGTAAAACAAAGCCCTCTTTACTTTTTCCTCTCCTTTCCTCAAGAAAGGAATCACTTTCATAGCCGCAAGCTGTACTGCCTGAGGTTGGGGGAGGGGTAGCACAAGCATCCCCTTAGCCTCACCAGCTGGTATCTCCCCTGGTTACCTGCTACCCTAGTTCACTGTCTCTCAGCCCAGCCTAGCACTAGGAGTTGCCTAGGAATTATAGTCCTTCTTTCCTAGACTGCCTTTCAAGTTTACCTAGGGCCCCAGAACACTTCAGCCTGCATGGTGAGGCTTGCCAGGAAATTCAGTACCCACTGCTGGCATGGGCGATTCTCCTCTGGCTAGGGCTGGTTCAAATGCTCCTATGCATGGACACTGGTGGAGCCCAGCACACCTTTATTCTCTGCTGTGACAGGGTAGCACAAAGTTCAATGTAAAGTCCCCCAGTTGCTATGCTCCCTGCCCAGAGGGCACAGACTCTCTGCTGCAGGTCTGCTGCGAGGGGGTGGGGGAGAGGTGGCATAGGTGATTCAAGACTGTCTCTTTGGCCCTTCTCAATGTCTTTGTAGGTGATATGAAGTTGAAACCAGGTACTGTGAGTGCTCATCTGATGTTTGTTTCTTGTGCTTTTCTGTGTGCAGACAGCTGTTAAAATTTGGTGTTTCAGTGAGGATTGGGGGGGAATGATAAATTTTATTTCTCTTCCCACATTCTCTTTGTCTCTTTTATCCAGTTCTCACTCTTTGCCTTTAGTCGTCAATCCCAGAAGAGAATCTCTGAGTTTCCCTTCCTGTTTTTCCTTTTGTTCAAATGAGTACATAAATATATATTACTTATTTCCCCTTCCTTCTTACCCCAAAGGCATAATCCTATAGATACTCTTTTATACTTTGCTAACCATAGAATTGTAAAGCTAAATCAGACTTTATTGTTGTAGTTTTGAGATTATTCTTTCCTCATTTTTTTTCTTTTAGACATTAGATCAGCAACAGTTCTTCACAGAGGAAGAACTAAAAGAATATGAAAATATTATTGCTTTACAAGAAAATGAACTTAAGAAGAAGGCAGATGAGCTTCAGAAACAAAAAGAAGAGCTACAACGTCAGCATGATCAACTGGAGGCCCAGAAGCTGGAATATCATCAGGTGGCATTTTGTCAAAAGATTATGGCATTAAAAAAGATTTTAGGTTCTTTGTTAAAAGCCTGTGTTTCTGTAACATATTTCATTGTATTATAGTACACTGCTATTGCTATAGTATTTTAAATTTTAATACTTTAAAACTGTTTTGTGGAATATTAATCTAAATTTTATTTTATATTACTTTATTTTATTTTGAGACAGCCTGTCTCCCAGGCTGGAGTACAGCACTGTGATCATAGCTCACTGCAGCCTCAAGCTCCTGGGCTTAAGTGATCCTCCCACGTCAGCCTCCCCACTAGCTAGGACTACAGGTGTATGCCAGTGTTCCTGGCTAATGTTAATATATGTTGTAGAGACCAGGTCTCACTATGTTGCCGAGGCTGGTCTCGAACTCCTGGCCTCAAGTGATCCTCCCACCTTGGCCTCTGAAATTGTTGGGACTATAGGCGTGAGCCACTGCACCTGGTCAAATCTAAATCTTATCGTTTGAATATCTTTGTTTTAGAAAACAATTTTCAGTTACTTTGTTATGCTTTGTCAAAGGTCACACATATGATAGAAAATCAAGTCATACTTTTAACTTTCATTTTCCATTCACCAGGTCATACAGCAGATGGAACAAAAAAAATTACAACAAGGAATTCCTCCATCAGGGCCAGCTGGAGAATTGAAGTTTGAGCCACGTATGTAATTTTGTTTGATTATTTATTTAGGAAAATAAATTATTGTATCAATTGAAGTCCACATTTATTACAAATATAATTTCAAGTCATTAAGATGGTATGTTATTTTTTGTGTGTTTTTTCTAGTATTAGAGCAATTTAGATTACAGAAAAATGAAAATGCCTCCAAAAGTTTTATGTAGCAGCAAATTTTAAGTGCTGTATCATTTGTATAATTTGATAACCATATTTATGGTAAAATGATTTATTTCAACATTATTTGTAATTCTTTCTAATTTTATTAATCTTACCAGAGAACATGTTTTTAAAAATTGTAATCTGTGATTAGCTAAGCATATTTTTTAAAACAAGTATATTTGTATATGAAAGAACATTCAGAATAAAGGAAGATGCTTTTAAAATAAGAACTTTTTTTTTTTTCCAACAGACATTTAAAGTCTGAAGTCCACCAGAGCTCGGAAGAAAGCTGTTAACTCAACATCCATTTCATCTTTTTAGCTCCCTTCCTTTTTCTCTGCTCAATAAATATTTTAAAAGCATATTTGAAATAAAGGAAGATACTTTTTAAATGAAAACACTTTTTTGGGGACACAGATATTAAAGGATTGAAGTCTACCAGAACCAGGAAGAAAACAAACTCACTGTCTGCTCTCTGCTCTCACATTCACACGTCTCTTCTATTTTTTTTTTCTTCTCCTTTAGTGATTTAATTAAGTGGCTTTATGCCATAATTTAGTGAAACTATTAGGAGCTATTTAAGTGAGAAAACTCTGCCTCTTGCTTTTAAATTAGATTGCTCTCACTCATAAACGTAGATATTCTTTTATGGGTGCTTATCATTCTTTCTTTCAATAAATATTTCTTTGATATTAACAATTCTGAAAAGGCCATAGTATTTCCCTGTGTTTCCTGGTAACTTTTTTCTACTTTTGGCAACCTCAACTGCTAGACATTCTTCACCTGAATCGTTTTTGCTACCATTTCAGGTCATTTTTCATTCTTTTTTATTTTGCTCTATACTTTATCATTTAAGATTAGGTTCTGTTACAGAAAAACCAAAGATAACAGTGGTTTAAACTAAATAGGAGTTTTTTTCTTACATAAAAGAAGTCTAGAAGTAGGTGGTGTCCAGGTTCCTATCTTTCTTCTCGGCTATCCTCAGTGCATGATTTTTATCCTCAGGTTACCTCACTCTTACTGTTCAAGTTTGCTCCTGGAGGCAGTGGGGAAGGCAAGAAACTAGACTTTCCCTGCTTGAGTCAGCTTCCCTGAGGCCATTTTCCAGAACCAGCCGCACCTGAACTTATGTCACACTGATGGCCACACCTAGCTGCTAGGGAGGCTGAGAAGTCCATGTGGCAATGTGACCAGCTAAAAGTTGGATTATTTTACTAAGGAAGAAGGGAAGAGGGAATGTTTTGTAGGCAACTTTCAATTTGAACCTCAGCCACCCTTGTTGGCTACCTAAATTTCTGTGTACCGTCTTCTTCCAAGATAGAAAACACTCACCCCTCTCTCCCTGAAGAGAAACCACCAGAAATCCAGCCCATTATTGCATATTAGATGAAAGACCATGCTATCTGGAGACAGCCCCCTCCGTCATGTTAGGGAGTGGCTCCTTGTGTTCTGGCCACCTACAAACTGAAAGACAAGTTTTCTGCCCCAAGAGTGCCAGATGCATAATGCAAAGATGCAGGAAAACTCACTTTGAAGCTTTTTAGAAACAGGGTCTTACTGTGTTGTCTGGTCTATAGTACAGTGGTGCGATCATAGCTTACTGCAGCCTTGAACTCCTGGGCTCAAGTGATCCTTCCACCTCAGTCTCCCTAGTAGCTAGGACTACAGGCACACGCCACGAACACCTGGCTAAACATTTTTTTTGTAGAGATGAAGTATTGCTATGTTGCTCAGGCTGGTCTTAAACTCCTGGTCTCAAGCAATCTTCTCCCCTCAGCCTCCCAAAGCACTGGGATCACTTGGTGTGAGCCACCATGCCCAGGACCCCTAAAATTGATCTTTCAGAAAAGGGGAGAATTAGAAATATAGTGGCCACTGATCCATAGCAATTGGAAAGTACTGCTTGGCAAAAATAATTAAATCTCTCTGCTATAGTTCATGAATATATTCCTTGGTTTGCCCATCAGGCAACCCCTCATTCACTTTCTGAGAGGAATTCCTTTATCTAATGTCCTCAGGGGGCCTTGGTTTTGCTTTCTGGGTGGTTTTTATTGTACATTAATTTTCAGACACAGTCTGCATGGGCATTGGAAAGTATACCCTTCTTGGAGGCTGGGCAGCCTTAGCAGTTTACTTCCTATAATTGTGAGTCTGGGGGCAGGCTTGGGAATTAGAGTATAGATCCGTAACAGCTACAGGCTGTTGCAGGCCAGGTTTGGGTTTTTGTTGTTGTTTTGTTCTGTTTCTTGGCCAAGTGGATTCCTAAAAATTTAGTAAGTTTCTGGTCTGTTGTCTTCAGTCATTTCCATGGACAGTTTTAACCAAGGTAAAATACATTGTTTTTAACAAAGAACCTCATCATTTACTTGCTGGCCTCTGTGTGCTCTCCATCCTCTTTGTTCTCACAGGAATGGTACCTCCTTGAGATCCTTTGAAACTGTAGGCTTGCATGGAATGGCAACAGTCTTAATCTGATCTCTTCCCCTAGGATGGCTCCTATTATTTGGCAGAAAATTCTAAGGGAACGTTCTTGAAAAAGGTTGAGAAAGTTTTAGTAGCTCCCTCAGAGCCTTTACTTATAAATGCTTCACTTTGGAGTACAGTAGTACTTGACTTTTTCAATTCTTCAGGGTTCCAGATTTGGGTCTTGGTCAATTTATATGGTAGAAAAAGAGCAATTCTCTCAGCAAAGCTATTTTCCCTTGCATCACTGCAGACATGTTAACCTTAGTCCAAGTCACATATCTCTTTAGGGTTTTGCTGAAAAGAGGTAAGAAGCAGCCAACACATGCTAACACTCTGAAGTTCTACCACCATCGTCTCTGTGGCAGGAAGTCTCAACCTCACCTTGACCTCTGTTGGCAAAAGTCTCACTGCCCAAAACCCTACCTCCTCAACTAAGCCAACCCCAGATTTAGGGCCTTTGACTTGCTGCACCTTACTTCTAGCTGCCAAATTCTGTATAGGTCAAGATTCTTGGCTGTAGGCAATGAAATCTTCTTTAGGTATTAAACAGAAGGAATGGGTGAATCAGTATAGATAGGTCACAGAATCAATGGGAGGGCTGAGGAAACAGACCTAGGCTGAGCTTCTAGGAATTATGTCACAAGACTAGGCTGCTGAAGGAGCTGCCGCTTTTAGAACAATCAAGAAGCTGCCTGCTGGATTAGGAAGCTGCCTGCTGGATTAGGAAGCTGCCTGCTGGACTAGGAAGCTGTGAACAGTTGCCAGGTCCAGAGCCACACCACCTCTGCCATTCTTTATGCCAGCAAAAATAGATACATGTCTTCTTGCCTCTGTCCCCATGTTACTTGGTTCTAAGTAAAAGTCTCAAGTGAGTGAATCTGGTGGACTGGACCAATCATATCTGAAACCCTAGCTGCAAGGGAGGTTGGGAAATATAATGTTCAACTTTCCTACCTCTGTGTGATAGGAATGCATGTTAAAAGCTACCCTAGGCTGGGCGTCGTGGCTCACACCTGTAATCCCAGCATTTGGGAAGCCAAGGTGGGTGGATCACCTGAGGTTAGGAGTTCAAGACCAGCCTGGCCAACATGGTGAAACCCCATCTCTACTAAAAATAGCAAAATTAGCTGGGTGTGGTGGCGCACACCTATAGTCCCAGCTACTCAAGAGGCTGAGGCAGGAGAATTGCTTGAGCCTGCGAGGTGGAGGTTGCAGTGATGTGAGATCACGCCACTGCACTCCAGCCTGGGCCACAGAGCAAGACTCTATCTCAGGAAAAAAAAGAAAAGGCTGCCCTAGCACCTCACAAGTTTACATTGTTTCACATAATAATTTTTAAACTCTTAGTCCTTATTTTATAGATTTTTAGATAATCATCGCATATTCCTCCAAACATACTTAAATAATGGATCCCAAAATTAAATAGCAGTTTAGGAAAGTTATTCTTATATACAGCTTTACAAAACCTACAAAAACCACTCAATGTAGTAATAGTGCTTGCTGTGTTTTTTAAAGAAATGGATTAGAATCTCTATTGCTTAAATTATAAGCAATAGAATCTCTATCTATATTGCTTAAATTGTAAGCAATATTGAAAAATGGTTTGGAATATCCTTTTGTTGATGACTACTATCTGTGACATGAAACTGATAAGACATTCTTTTGGGTAAACGTTTAACCACAGTTGGTAAACTGGTTAAATCAGGAATTAATAGGAAGAAATAGAGTAATTTCTTGAAATGCTTTTTTGGCTCGAGTAAATGATGGATATTAATGTAGAAATATTTCACAGTTTCCAGCAAACTAATGTAATTTATATTATTCAGAAAAGAATTACTAAGCCTAAAATTATGGATTAAGGAATTATAATTTTTTTGAGTACTGGGCATTTATGAATGAATATTATTATTATTATTATTTTTTGAGACAGAGTCTCACTCTTGTCACCTAGGCTAGAGTGCAGTGGTGTGATCTCGGCTTGCTGCCACCTGTGCCGCCCGGGTTTAAGCAATTCTCCGGCCTCAGCCTCCTGAGTAGCTGGGATTACAGGCACCTGCTACTGCGCCCGGCTGCTTTTTGTATTTTTAGTAGAGACGGGGTTTCACCATATTGGTCAGGCTGGCCTTGAACTCCTGACCTCGTGATCCACCCACCTCGACCTCCCAAAGTGCTGGGATTACAGGCATGAGCCACCGCGCCCGGCCTATTATTTCTAAGACAGTTGCAAACAGTATTCTTTTCAGTTCTGTTAGAAAGTATTGGTCTTGTGTTTATACCATTCTTCTTCATATTTCTTTAGTTATTAAATGTCTTTGGTTTAGCTGAGTTAGTGAAATTTATTAGTAATTTGAAGTTTTGTTTCACATATGAATTTTCATGAAGCATGTGCATTTTATAATATACTTCAGTAGAGGCTGAGCATTCCTTATCCACAGTGCTTGGAACCTGAAGTGTTTTGGATTTCGGATATTTTTTTGTAGCTGGAATTACAGGCGTGAGTCACTACACCCAGCTAATTTTTGTATTTTTAGTAGAGTCAGGGTTTCACTATGTTGGCCAAGCTGGTCTCAAACTCCTAACCTTAAGCGATGTGCCTGCCTTGGCCTCCCAAAGTGCTGGGATTACAGGCGTGAGCCACCACGCCCAGCCTGCATTATACTTTTATTGGTTGAGCATCCCAAATCTAAAAATTAGACATCTGAAATGAGCATTTCCTTTGAGCATCATGCTGGCACTCAAAAAGTTTTGGATTTTGGAGCATTTTGGGTTTCAGAATTTTGAATTTGAGAATCTCAAACTGTATATATAATTAAAATTAGATTTTGAAGGATTAGTCTCTAGAATATTTAACTCTTACTAAAGACAACTACAATTTAGAAGTAGTAGTAAAAAAAATACTCTAAGACATAGATACATGTTTTTTATGCCAAGATTTGTTTACAACAGCATTATTTTATGTATGTTGAACAGAATAGTATTACAGTAAGATTAAATGCAAATCTTTCTCAGGAAAAATATAAAGAAAATTATAAAATGTTTTTGATAACATGATTTTTTTTTCTTTTAGAGATGGGGTCTCTCTCTGTCATCCTGGCTGGAGTGCAGTGGTGCCATCATAACTCACTATAGTCTCGAACTTCTGGGCTCAAGCAATCCTCCTGTCTCAGCTTCCTGAGTAGCTGGGACTCTAGGTGTGTGCTTCCATGCCCGGCTAATTTTTAAATTTGTTGTAGAGATGGGGTCTTGCTATGTTGCCCAGGCTGGCCTCAAATTCCTGGCCTCAAGCAATCCTCCTGCCTCAGCCCCCTAAGTTGCTGGGATTAGAAACATGAGCCATTATTCCTGATTTTTAAGAGAGGGGTTGAAAAAAATCTGTTAACTTAGAATAAAGTTTTGACAATCCGGGTTCTGGTTAGTGCATAAGTTTTCATCTTTGTTTTATAGCCGTGAAGTACAATCAAGAAGAAACTGAAAAAGAGCCAGAGTTAGATGATGAGCTTCATCGTTGTCATGCAGGATTTTTATCCCCTGAAGAACCTGCTAGAGAAGTCCACCTTCACCCTTAACCAGTGGTGCCTCAACTTAATACTTTTAAAATTCATTTGTTTCTTTTGGAATTGGGATACTAAGGTGTGTTAAGTAAAATACAATATTTACTTTTTCATTCCTTATGAGTGACAAAATGTCTGCTTTTGAGGTATGGGATTTGAAGGAAATCAGACCTTTCCTTTATTTTATTTATTTATTTATTTATTTTTATTTATTTATTTATTTATTTATTTATTTATTTATTGACACAGAGTTTCACTCTTGTTGCCCAGGCTAGAGTGCAATGGTTCACTGCAACCTCCACCTCCCAAGTTTCAAGCAATTCTCCTGCCTCAGCCTCCCAAGTAGCTGAGATTACAGTTGCCTGCCACCACACCCGGCTAATTTTTTGTATTTTTAGTAGAGATGGGGTTTCACCATGTTGGCTAATCTGGTCCCAAACTCTTGACCCCAGGTGATCTGCTGACTTCAGCCTCCCAAAGTGCTGGGATTACAGGCATGAGCCACTGTGCCCGGCCTTTTCCCTGATTTTTAAAAAGACATAATATCATTAGTAGAATTCTAATCTTTTTCTACCCACTTTTTAATTTATTTAAAAAATGAGTTGTTAGGTATGAATTAGTAACCATTTCTTTAAAAGTCTAAGAACTGAGCCAGAGAAAGCAGCATCAGCAAGTGGTGAAGACACTAAATTGAAAAATGTGCATGTATTGTTTCTAGTACTGCCAACCTGTTTAATGAGACAAAAGCAAATCAAAAGCAATCAAACTTTTGATTTAGTTTTAGAAATTTAGATTTTTTCAAATATTGCTCATAGAATTATGTAGAAAAACAATTATGTTTCATGTTTATAGATATATATAATTTTCACAGCAAAGCTTTTAGTTTATATTTTAATTGATGTCAGCCATGCTCTTGATGATCCTGAATGCCATGTAGCAGTTTGATTGTCAGCCGGCCCTTGACAGTGCACTTCTCTCTCTGTGCTCCACCCTCTGGTTACCATGAAAGCTCTGCATGCCTGTGTCAGCAAATTTTGTTTTACTAATTGTTTATAATCAATTGCAGTTAATAGTTTTAAGTTTTGCTGGGAAAATTTGCTTACCTCCTTTTATTATTTTATAATTGGTAATAAATATATTTCCCAAGCCTTTCCAGATTTATGAATATAGACCTCAGAATTAAAATGTTACAATATTTATTTTACAATTCTTATAATTTTGGCTACTCCATAGAATTTTTATTTTTATTTTATTTTATTTTATTTTTTGAGATAGAATCTTGCTCTGTCGATCAGGCTGCAGTGCAGTGGCGCGATCTCGGCTCACTGCAACCTCCGCCTCCCAGGTTCAAGCAATTCTCCTGTCTCAGTCTCCCAAGCAGCTGGGATTACAGGTGCATGCCACCACACCTGGCTAATTTTTGTGTTTTTAGTGGAGACAGGGTTTCACCATGGTGGCCAGGCTGGTCTTGAACTCCTGACCTCAGGTGATCCACCCACCTCGGTCTCCCAAGGTGTTGAGATCACAGGTGTGAGCCACCATGCCTAGCCTATTTTTATTTTATTTTATTTTTGAGACAGAGCCTCACTCTGTTGCCCAGGCTGGAGTGCAGTGGCGCGATCTTGCCTCACTGCAGTCTCCGCCTCCTGGGTTCAAGTGATGATCCTGCCTCAGTCTCCAGAGTAGCTGGGACTCCAGGCATGTGCCACCATGCCCAGCTAATTTTTGTTTTTTCAGTAGAGACAGCGTTTTGCCATGTTGGTCAGGCTGGTCTCGAACTCCTGACCTCAGGTGATCCACCTGCTTTGGCCTCCCAAAGTGCTGGGATTACAGGTGTGAGCCACCGCGCCTGGCTAGTGGAATTTTTAAATGAGTAATGAGTTATTTTCCACATGATTTCAAAGTTATGACTAGTACAAGTGATTTAACAGTGAGAGAGAAAAAAATAAAATTGCATCTAGTTCTCTTTGCTATCCCCCATGAATCATTGCATTTAACATGTTATTTCTGTTCAATTTTAGTTCATTTTCAGTGTGCATTTTTAGTGATATCACAGTATGTGTCATTTAATTAAATCCCTGCCCTTGCTTTAGATTTTCTGTGCATGGGGTATGAGGCACATGTGCAGTCCGTGCCATGTTGTATTTGTTTTGTACCATGTTGCTTGGCCTATTTTGCTTCCATGCTGACCTCCATTGTTAAGGTGATTTGGAGTTGTTTTACTTTTGAATGTTACCCTTTCTGTTCATGGTGTGACAACTTTCTAAATATTTCCTTATTAAAGTAGTGATGTATAGATGATTTCCCTTTTAAAATGTATTTACTATGTCCTAACAATTTTATGGAGGTATTTATTGAAGCATTTCTATCAAACATGACCATTTAAAATCCCTATCAACTTTGTGTAGTGATTCTTTCTTGTTCTATGACATTTAGTAATATGATCTTAGAATTTGCATCTTAATTTTTTTCTAACTAAATCTCAGTCCTAATCCTGTATCATTTTTTGTTTCTTTTGATATGTGTGTGTATTTATTCTCTTTGATGTTCGTAGTATGTTTCATTGAGATTCAAGGTTGATTTTTGGGGGGAAAAAAAGTACCTTTGCAGAAAAGTCCGTTTTTCTAGAGCTAGTTAGGCAGGCCCTCATTCCTGGTTTGGTTTCAACTGCAGAGAGTGCTTGTATCGCAGGAGAATTTCTGACTCATGGGATGGGTCCCTGGCTCTTTACTCCTCTCTGATAGAGTGAGCCAGCATCTGGGGCAAATACATAGCAGTCAGATGCTCTGATGAATGTCCCTGTTCAGCTCTTTGACTTTTTTGTATCCTCCTTAAATAATGGTTTTAAAGATAAGCAGAAACCTATCTATAGTACTTTATAGATCTCAGCAGGCATTATTCATCTTACAGTTAATACAGGAAGAAACATCTTTGATACGGAAAGACTAGGGCATGAATTCAGCAATCCCTGGTTAGGAGAAAAGTAGCCTAGTTTATTACTTCTTCACTACTTTTGCGTGGATGACCTGAGTTTTAATCAAGTTCTTTCCTTTCTATATGCACTCCCCCATTTTCCCACTTTTGTATTGATTTTCCCACTATTGTATTTCTAATGCACCTTCTTAATCACTGGAGAAAGCTTTTGAGGCATGTAAGAGGTCCTAGCACCATTTTCAGTCTCAAAGTTTCATAGCCACTGGCTTTATGGGACTCTGTTATCAGGCGTTGCAAACAAATTTGTCCCTTCCCTCACAATCCCAAGCTATTCATCTTTTCTCTAAGGGAGCCTTTTGTATTACTAATTAAGACTAGGTGATTATATTAAAACAGAGGTATCTTCTAAAAGATTTATATAAATGATAAAACAGAGGCTAAGTATTTTTGTAAGGACAGCAATTTGAAGTCAGTTAATGCCTAGAGTGACTGTTTCATTCTTCTCCTATGGCTCTGGTGACTTCCTGATAATTCTGTCCGAGCCCCTGTATCCAGTTCCGGGACCTAAGAATGGAAGAGCTCTGGAGGCTGAAGGTAGAAGACAGAGCCCCCTTTCAGTGACAGTGAAAGGGGGGTTAATCTTTCCTGAAGCTGTTAGTCTGGTATCTATTAGCACACATGAAAATTAGAAACTTGCAGCTTTAGAAATAGTATCTGTGTAGTAAATGCTGTTTGTGTACCAATTTGTATAGCTTTTAATAGATCTTTTTGGATGGAAAATGTGTCTAAGCTTGTGACTAAAATAGTTCTGGATGGAAGACCATTCAGTATCTTCTGAAAAAAAAAAATTGTCCTCTGGAACTAAAACATGAAAAAAAAAAAAAACCCTACCCATTATTGCTTTTTTTTTTTTTAATGAAGAAAACCAGTGCTGCATAATCCACATTTTACCAGTATTAATTATGTCTTAAAACCATTTAACAATGATGGTTTACATATCCTATTTTAAAGTCAGGATTTTAAAGAGTTTTATTTGTTATTACTAATTATTGGGAGAATATTGAAAAATTTTCAATTTAAATGTTGAATTAAAAATGTAACCTTTTCTGCTAGGCGTGATGGCTCACGCCTGTAATCCCAGCACTTTGGGAGGCCAAGATGGATGGATCACGAGGTCAGGAGTTCAAGACCAGCCTGGCCAAGATGGTGAAACCCCATCTCTACTAAAAATACAAAAATTAGCCGGGCATGGTGGTGGGCATCTGTAATCCCAGCTACTCAGGAGGCTGAGGCAGGAGAATCGCTTGAGGCCGGGAGGCAGAGGTTGCGGTGAGCCAATACCGTGCCACTGCACTATAGCCTGGGTGGCAGAGCGAGACTCCATCTCAAAAAAAAGTAACTTTTTATAAATATGGGGCTAAAAACGTTGTTATTTTTAAATTTTGGAAAACGTTTTGCTAGCTTGAAGATTACTTAGATTTATTTTTTCTTATTTAGATATTTGGCCTATTTTTAAAACTATAAATAAATAATTGGACTTTGATAGAATCAGAAAAACAGGACTTTATACCATTTTCGTTACATTTGAATTCATTTTATAAATATATGTTGTAAAAATTCTTCCAGTGCAATATTTTTTGGAAAATATTGTTCTAGTCATTGTTTGTATAGGTTTATTTGTAATTACATTAAAAGTAAAATTAGAAAAATATGTAATATTTGTTGTAATTTTCGGGGGAAAAAGATTTGACAATGTTAATAGAATGGATTATTTGTAAAACACCAACATTAGACACTCATAGAGCCTGAGTAAGGGCCTTAGATATTATCTTCCAATGAAGGAACCCGTTCTCCAGCATAGCTAGTAAGTGGTTATCCACCTCCTGCTTCAAGTCTTCCAGTGATAGCATTGAAGTGGAAAATCACAGTGGTTTCCAGGCTTGTCTGCATATTGAAATCACCTA
>NW_012114755.1:799686-805334 GCF_000951035.1 Colobus angolensis palliatus
GGTCCCATCTCCAGGTGATTCTAATATGCAGACAAGTTTGGGAACCAGTGGTAAATCATGTAGAAAAGCACCTCACTCTTTTTCAACATTAGAGAATCCATAATGGAGAGGAAACCTGGCTGATGTTATGTAGAGTCTAATAAGCATTTAGATGTCATTGAGAGCATTTATAGCCACGCTCCCTACCCTCCAGTGTTGTATGATAAGTAAATATTTCCATTTAAATTCAAGAACCATTTAATAAGATAGCACATTGACAGAGTCCATGATGTTGGTATAGTGGAAAGTCCTGGACTGGGTGTTAGGAGTTTTAGCTGCCCAACTTTAAATAATTTTAGCCTTACAAAAAATTTGCAAAAATAGTATAAAGAATTCCCATATGCCCTTCACCTAGATTCCTCAAATATTAACATGTTATATAACTACAGTAAAGGTATTACAATCAGGAAATTAACATTGATACAATTCTATAAACTAATCTGCAAATTTTGCCAGTTACTCTACTATAAATTTTTTCTGGGCTAAGATTCAATCTGGGATCACACATTGCATTTATTTTTGTATGTGTTTGTTATTTTGAAAAAAATCATTGCAACAATAGTATAATGAATTTGTGAACCCCGAACATTTGAAACAGGTCTCAGTTAATTTAGAAAGTTTATTTTGCGGCCGGGCGCGGTGGCTCAAGCCTGTAATCCCAGCACTTTGGGAGGCCAAGACGGGCGGATCACGAGGTCAGGAGATCGAGACCATCCTGGCTAACACGGTGAAACCCAGTCTCTACTAAAAATACAAAAACTAGCCGGGCGAGGTGGCGGGCGCCTGTAGTCCCAGCTACTCGGGAGGCTGAGGCAGGAGAATGGCATAAACCCGGGAGGCGGAGCTTGCAGTGAGCTGAGATCCGGCCACTGCACTCCAGTCCGGGCAACAGAGCGAGACTCCGCCTCAAAAAAAAAAAAAAAAAAAAGTTTATTTTGCCAAGGTTGAGGACATGGCCATGACACAGCCTCAGAAAGTCCTGACGACATGTGCCCAAGGTGGTCGGGGCACAGCTTGGTTTTATACATTTAGGGAGATCCGAGACATCAATCAATATATGTAAGAAGTACATTGGTTTGGCCTGGAAAGGCAGGACAACTTGAAGCAAAGGCAGGAAGGCTGTAAGTGTGGTGGGAGCTTCCAGGTCACGGGTGATACACAAAGAGTTACATTCTTTTGAGTTTCTGATTTAGAGTTTCTGCCTTTCCAAAGGAGGCAAGTCAGATATGCATCTATCTCAGTGAGCAGAGGAGTGACTGAATAACAACAGGAAGCAGGTTTGCCCTAAGCAGTTTTTCAGCTTGAGTTTTCCTTAGTGATTTTGGGGGCCCAAAATATTTTCCTTTCACAAATTCTAGTATACCTTGCTTTCACTCTTTCTGTCCAATTCTTTGAAGCATTTCAGAATTAAGCTGCAAACATTGTGATCCCTTACCCTAAATATGTGAGTGAGCATCTCTTATGAACAAAGTTTTTTTTCTCATAACCATCATATAATTATCCAATTTGGGAAATTTAACATTGTTACAATGCTATTAATCTAACATATAGTCCATATTCAAATTTTACCAATTGTCTCAATACTGTCCTTTATAATAATTTTTTCTTGATCCAGGATTTGTGTGTTGGATTTTGTTGTCAGGTCTCTTTAATTTCCTTTGATCTGGAATGGCTCCTCAGTTTTATTTTGTCTTTCATGACATTGCCATTTTTTGAGTACAGGTCATTTGTTTTATAGAATGGCTCTCAATCTGCATTTGTCTAGACTGGTCTTTCTCACAGTGTGGTCTGTGACTGGTGCTGGTCTACGCCTGGCTGTTACCTAAGGGTGAGGAGGCCAACCGACATTACTCATGATATTGGAAACTTTTATAGCAATTCAAAAATAATTTTATGTCTGTTGAATCTAAGAATAAAAATTGAGGGCTTGTATTTTTATGTCTTTTTATTTCATTTCTCTAGTAATTCATTTTTATTTTACAAAATGACAGTTCTTCATGGGTTGGACACTTATTTTTTATTTGTATTTACTTTCATTTTTTAGAATTAAAAAAAAAAATAGAGACAGGATCTTGCTATGTTGGCCAGTTTGGTCTTGAACTGTTGCCCTCAAGCAGTCTTCCTGTCTCTGCCTTCCAAAGTGGATGAGCCACCATGCCTGGCCAGGTTGGACACTTTTAAAAAGAGTCCTTTAGCACAGCTACTTGGAACAACACTGGTCTAGAATGAGGTGTGTTTTGTTTTTGGTTTTTTATTTTGTTTTGTTGTTGTTGTTGTTTTGAGACAGAGTCTCTGTCACCCAGGCTGGAGTGCAGTGGTGCAATCATGGCTTACTGCAGCCACAACCTCCTGGTCTCAAGCCATCCTCCCTCCCACCTCAGCCTCTCAAATAGCTGGGACTACAGGTGACACCACCACACCCAGCTAATATCTTGATTTTTTTTTTGTGGAGATGGGGTCTCACTATGTTGTCTAGGCTGATTTCAAACTCCTGAGCTCATGTAATCCTCCTGTCTTGGCTTCCCAAAGTGCTGGGATTACAGGCATGAGCCACCACACCTGGCCTAGACAGATTTTTGAAGCTAAGGACTGTGTTTTAGCCATCTCTGAGTTTGTCACTCCTAAATTGTGCCTGGCAGAGTTCAACAAATGGTTGCTGAGGGGCTACTTGAAATGCCCCATTCCTTTACTAGAAAGGCTTTCCTTTTCATTTTTTTTTTTGAGACAGAGTCTTACTCTTGTCACTTAGGCTAGAGTGCAATGGCATTGATCTCGGCTCACTGCAACCTCTGCTTCCTGGGTTCAAGTGATTCTCCTGCTTCAGCCTCCCAAGTAGCTGGGATTACAGGCGTTGGCCACCACACCTGGCCAAGTTTTGTATTTTTAGTAGAGACGTGGTTTCACATGTTGGCCAGGCTGGTCTCAAACTCCTGACCTCAGGTGATCCATCTGCCTCAGCCTCCCAAAGTGCTGGGATTACAGGCATGAGCCACCACACCCAGCAGAAAGCTTTTCTTATACTGAGCCAAAATCTCTCTCCAACTTGCTTTTGCCTTCAAGAACATCACCTAACGTGTACTCACATACATAGGTGTTTGCTTTTCAGAGACTTACAAGATTGGTACCATGTCTTAAACCCCCAGGTTACTCCAAGCAAAACGGGCTCAGCTCCTTTACTCATTTGTAGTGATTAGGATTAGGTTCCGCTGAAAATGAGAACATTTTAAATAAGAGTAGCATACTGACTTTGCTTCTTATGTTCCACAGGTCCAGAAGTGTCATTCTAAAGCTGGTAGAGGTTTCACGAGTCATCAGGGACCCAGAACCCTTCTCTTTTGCTGTCCCCTTGTCCTAGTGCATGGTTTCCACATTGTGGTGCAAGATGTCTGCTCAAGCTCTAGGCATTACATCTGCTATCCTGCTGTCATAAGAAGGAAGGGGAAAAGAAAATCATTTTCCTTCCCTTTAAGGACATTTCCCAGAAGTCACACAGAACATTTCCATTTATATTACTTTGGCCAGAACTTGGTCATATGGCCACATTTAGCTCCAGAGTGGTTAGGAAATGCAGTGTTTTATTTTGGAGATCTCTGTGCTCAGGAAAACACTGGAGGCCTTTTTCAAGGAAAAAGGGGAAAACAGATATTGGTTGACAAATAGCAGTCTCTGCCATACTGTCCCTGGATACATGTCTTTGGGTGAATGTCCCTTATTTACCATTCTGATTGCTTGTTGGATATTTTCAATATGTGTTACAATATGGTTCCAAAATTGTATGTGATATTCCAACAGATGCAGTGTGTCATATAAATGACCTCAGTGTCAACCAGCATTTGAATACCATGTCTCAATGCTATGCACCAATAAAGAACATAGAAAGTCAGAGATTTCCATAAGTAATTCCTGAGGATATATGCTTATTTTGTTTGAGAAGCATCGTGAGGCATCTGCTGTGTGCTTTAGGGTTGAATTAAAAGTTGGCAAAAGTATTAAAAGACATGTTCAGGCTGGGCGTGGTGGCTCATGTCTGTGATCCCAGCACTTTGGGAGGCCGAAGTGGGTGGATCACTTGAGGTCAGGAGTTCAAGACTAGCCTGGTCAACATGGTGAAACCTTGTCTCTACTAAAAATACAAAAATTAACCGGGGCGTGGTGGCAGGCACCTGTAATCCCTGCTACTTGGGAGGCTGAGGCACAAGAATCTCTTGAACCGGGGAGGCAGAGGTTGCAGTGAGCTAAGATCGCACCACTGCACTCCAGCCTGGGCAATAGAACGAGACTCTGTCTCACACACACACACACACACACACACAAAGACATGTTCAAATAGATGTGATATTAGTAAAAACGAAAACACAGATAATGACTTTTCATTCTAATGAAATATAAATGGAGAAACCTGCCAGTTTTACCCTTTAGAGTAAAAAAGGTACCAAAAAATTACCAAAACAGTAAAATTACCAAAAGAGTAATTTGATAATTTCTACAGGGTCATGTGTATGTGTCACAACTTTGTGAATCACTATTCTGGGCATGTATAAGGAGTCATCATATACCTCCATTGGGAATGTTATTTAATGATGTCACTAATACCAGACAAGGATGTCTCCTCAGGTAAGGCTCCTTGGAGGAGGTAGAGGTTTAGAAGAGGTATAATTTAGGTTTTTAAAATTCAATAGCCAGACTTAACCTTGCACATCTCTACCTGTTACAACGGTGGTCCGGAAAGCTGCAATCTGAAGGCCCCTCAGCTAGTTGCTGCCACTGTGGGCACTCTGCGCATCTCTCACTTCTGGGCTCTTTATGCATGTACTCTGTTCTGCAGATAAGTGAGGATGTGACTATATTTACTTAGTCAGTGACAGTATTTCTAACCCTGCAAAGGAAGCTTTTTCTCAGTTTTAGAGACGTGTAAACAGGCTGGGGATATGAGGTCACTTACCCACTGTCCTATAATCAGCAGATGGCATGACTGGCATTGGAGTTTAGGTCTGTGCTTTTCTGTACATTACATCCTTTTTAATGATGCGAAGGAAAAATGCAGTAGGGTCAATGAGACAAATGGAATGCAGGTTGCTGGGGAAAGAATGCAGGTTGTGCGTTACAAATGCACACACATTTACAGTGCCACTTGGGTTCTGAACTTTGCGGTTAAATTGATTTAAAAACTAGAGGTGGTAAAACTTAATCAGCGAATGAAAATATTTGGGTTTGCTTCAGGAGGTCGCAAACCACTTCTTGGTTAATAGAAATGGGAAATTAAGGGCCACCTTCAGGCATTTAACTGAATTGTCCTGGGGATTTAATTTGGCTTTCGACTCAAGTAAAGGTTTTGTTGCTTTTGGTTTTTAAAGTAATGTAAGTTTATCGTGCCAACGGTAAGATATCTCTCTGGACGCGTGCACCTGCTCTCGCAATCACTGACTGCGGTCAGCATCCTCCTCAGAGCAGCGCCCCGGGCCACTTGGATCCCGGCCTCAATTTACTAAGCAAACTCAGAGGATGCCCGGAGTCCTGGACTGCAGAGCCGCTCGCGAGAGGCACCGGGGCTGTAACCGCGCAACCTCGTGCCGTGGGCGGGGACGAGAGAGGCTTCCCCGGCCGGTGCG
>NW_012114755.1:805939-815378 GCF_000951035.1 Colobus angolensis palliatus
TTTGAGACGGAGTATCGCTCTCGCCCAGGCTGGAGTACGGTGGCGCGACCTCGGCTGACTGCAAGCTCCGCCTCCCGGGTTCACGCCATTCTCCTGCCTCAGCCTCCCGAGTAGCTGGGACTACGGGCGCCTGCTACCACGACCGGCTAATTTTTTGTAGTTTTAGTAGAGACAGGGTTTCACCGTGTTAGGCAAGATGGTCTCGATCTCCTTGACCTCGTGATCCACCCACGTCGGCCTTAAAAAGTGCTGGGATTACAGGCGGGAGCCACCGCGCCGGGCCTGGAGGCTCTATTTTCAAGCGCCCCTCGTTTGTGAGATGCGGAGTCCCAGATGCAACAGGTTTATATTGAAGGCCTGCCCTGTGCAGGGTCGGCACCTGTGCGAGCGGAAACGATGCTTCCTTGGATGTCGCGCGCTCGGTGCCTCGGTAATCCGCGTCTCTCTTGCATCATCCGAGGGGTCGGAGCAGAGAAGAAAATCAGGGAATGGGGAAAATAGGAAAATGATTCACCCGCGTATCAGTGGATCCTCCTGGCTTTGCTAAGTAAAGTCTTTACTGAGAGAGGGAGGGGAGTGTTTTGATCTTGAAGTGACCTTCAAAAGTTCTCTTACTTTTTTGGGAACTCGTATGGGAGTGTTCTGCGTTAACTTAAACAGGAGACTAAAAGGCTGAAACGCGTATGTAGAGATATTTAAACTCATTTCTAGCTAGAAGAATGGCAATTAAACAACAAGATGCTGCTTGACCCTTACTAGGCTGGCCACAATACGTTCCTGGGTGCCAGGTGCTGGAGGGGGAATGTAGGAATCCCGGAGGTGCGCTCTGGGAGCGTGTGGACCTCACCGTGGAGCGCTGGGCGGCAGCTTCACACCACGCCCTTGCTGCTTGCAGAGCAGCGTGAACGGATGTTGAAGGCAAAGAGCCAAGCAGTGGACATACAGTGTAATACCATTTCCACAGTTTGAGAAACAGAAGATACAGCCTTAAAGAGAACAAAAATGTATGTTAAACACCTGAGAATGGCTGCCCAATGGGAGAGGGAAATGAAAATAAAAACGAGTGAATAGCATTTTTATACGTTTGCAATGAGCAATGTGAAAATAAGACAGTTCCGAGTGAAGTATGGGCGGCAACGAAAGCCAAATTTGCGCCGGACTCGGCGCTGGTGGCTGGAAGCGCTTCCACGCTCTCAATCTGGGTCTCCTCGAGGTCGAAGTGGCGCCTGGGGGCTCCCGTCGCGCCCACCGGGTCCCGAGCCTGGCGCCCCCTCCTCAGGAGCCTCCGGTCCCAGCCACTTTCGTCGGGTCCTCGTCCCGGCGGATGCTGGCGGTGGTGGAGAAGGGCCGCGCGGTCTCTGGGAAGCGGAGAGGGAGGAACGCCGTTTGGCTGTGCGGCGGCGCTTTAGTGGCAGCAGCAGCAGTTCCTGGGAGGAAGCTAGTTCGGGCTCGTCCAGCCACGAGGAGCGAGGCGGCCGCTGCATGACGGTCGGACCCCAGAACCAGGCGTTGGTGCTGGACTTCGGCACCGGAAGAGACTGTGAAATTGAAAACCATCGGAAGCTTTCGCCTAACAAATCATTTCCGCCCACAAGAAATCCCTACACCTTAGAATGGAACATCAATTTCCCGGGCTGCTATTCTGTGTGGAAGCAAATTTAAAGTGGTACAAGAAAAAAAAATCCAATCAGACAAAGGAATTCGCCAGATTTTAATGCAAGATATTCTAGCTCGTCTTTGTATGAGACTGTCTTTAAAGGTTGTTGATATAGAAAATGTTTTAAAGAACGTTAGGTTTTATTTCAGAAATGAAGTTCAAAAGAGCAATTTGTAAAGCTGTAGTTAACAATCCTCCCTGGTTGGAGGGCTCTAGAACGGGAGATTCTCTATGCAGGTTATACCACTAGTTGATTTGAAAAGATAAATGCATAGATGCTTTTCCTTGGAAACAAGACTGCAGAAAATTCCAAGGATCTAGTCCTTGAAAAAGGGGAATGCTCTTAAGCTGTTATTAAGGTACTAAACTCTGTACCTTTAAATGAAAATACATGGAGGGCGCTCTGAAAATAGACGACTTTTCCCAAATTTGCTTTCTAAATTTTGATTTGTTGATTTAAATCTTTTAAATTTATGTAGTCTGGCACTGAGGTTTGTATTCCTTTTAAGCACATGTTAGTGTTTTTGGTATTTTCCCCTCCCCCTCCGACCCCCCAATTCTTTTTTTTTTTTTTTTTGATAGTCTCTTTTCATTTATAAGAATGACAATAGAACTAGGTGGCCTGGCTGTTTCTCTCGTATCCTGGCTGTTTCTCTTGTATCCTGGCTGTTTCTCTCGTATCCAGGGGGAAGCATACTGTTTTTTGGTTACAGTTGACCCTATCTTCATTTTGTAGGTCAAGTCTGTTTTTGCTTTGATACATAGAACATAAAGCTTGTCACTATGTTTCCCTAATGTATTTTTTTTAAAAATAGACTTGCACAAATCTTTGAGTAAGTTGGCAGGTTTTTGGATACATTTTTTGTTAACATTAATTTTGAAAACTTTATTTAAATATATTGGGTGTGACTAATGAAAGGACATGTTTGATGGCAACAAGGGGAATTTGGTTTCTGACATTTATCTAAATATTGATGTCTAGCGCTGCATTGTTAGTAATGAGTCTGACTTCTTTGGAGTTGCACTCTTCTTTGAAATAGCAAATGTAATATTTTGAACTGTCCTTGCACTTTTTGTTGGAATAGGTATAAGCGTAAACTTGCTAGCAGCCTACTGTTCTAAAATAGAAAACATCTAGCCAGTCGCAGTGGCTCATACCTGTAATCCCAACACTTGAGGAGGCAATGGGAGGATTGCTTGAGCCCAGGAGTTGGAGACCAGCCTGGGCAACTTAGTAAGACTCCATCTCTACAAAAAATCAAAAAATTAGCTGAGCATGGTGGCGTGTGCCTGTAGTCCCAACTACTTGGGAGGCTGAGGCAGGAGGTTCATTTGAGCCCAGGAGGTGGAGGCTGCAATAAGCAGTGATAGCACCACTGCACTCCAGCCTGGGTGACACAGCAAGACCCTATCTCTAAATAAATAAATAGGAAAACATCAAAAAAAGAGACAATTCTGTTTACAATAGCGTCAAAAAGAGTAAAATACTTATGAGTAAATTTAACAAAAGAAACAGAAAGTATATACTCTGGAAACTGTAAAATATTGCTGAAAGAAATTTAAGATCTAAATAAATGAAATGGAAA
Source organism: Colobus angolensis palliatus (assembly GCF_000951035.1). NCBI lineage: Eukaryota > Metazoa > Chordata > Mammalia > Primates > Cercopithecidae > Colobus > Colobus angolensis. The sequence continues at coordinate 809,183 of NW_012114755.1, forward strand.
AATGTCCTGTCTTAGTCTTGCCAGGCTACCATAACAGTACTGTGTGGCTTAAACAGAAATTTTTTTCTTGTGATTCTGGAGGCTGGGAAGTCCAAGATGAAGGTATGGATGATCTGGTTTCTGGTGAGAGCCTCATTTCTGGTTTATAGAAGGATACCTTCTTGCTGTATCTTTAAATGGTGGAGTGAGACATATCTCTCTGTCTTGTCTTCATTTATTTATTTATTTATTTATTTATTTATTTATTTTTCAGACAGAGTCTCACTCTGTCATCCAGGCTAGAGTGCAGTGGCATTATCACAACTGACTGCAGCCTTGAACTTCTCGGCACAAGGGATCCTCCTACCTCAGCCTCCCAAGTAGCTGGGACTACAGGTGCTAACCACCATGCTGGGCTAATTTATTTTTATTTTTTTGTAGAGACAATGTCCCATTATATTGCCTAGTCTGGTCCAGAACTCCTGGGCTCAAGCAGTCCTCTGGCCTCAGACTCCCAAAGTGCTAGTGAACCACCAGGCCCATCCTCATGTCTTGTCTTTTTCTTTTCTTTTTCTCTCTTTCTTTCTTTCTTTCTTTTTTTTTTTTGAGACAGCATCTCACTCTGTCACCCAGGCTGGAGTGCAGTGGCATGATCTTGGCTCACTGCAACCTCTGCCTCCTGGGTTCAAGCAATTCTCCTGCCTCAGCCTCCTGAGTAGCTGGGATTACAGGCACCTGCCACCACACCTGGGTAATTTTTTGTATTTTTAGTAGAGATGGGACTTCACCATGTTAGCCAGGATAGTCTCAATCTCCTGACCTCACGATCCGCCTGCCTCAGCCTCCCAAAGTGCTGGGATTACAGGCGTGAGCCACCGTGCCCTGCCTCATGTCTTTTCTTGTAAGGGCACTAATCCCATTCATGAGGACTCTCCCCTTATGACCTAATCACTTCCCAAAGGCCCTGCCTCCAGATACCATCACACTGGGAGTCAGGCCTCAATATGAACTTTGGAGGACTCCAGCATTCAGTCCATAGCACATCCCAAAAACTTGTTCATAAATTGGAAAACTGAACATTGTGTTCTCTTATTGCCGCAGGTGATCTGAAAGTGGAGATGATGGCAAGGGGGATTCAGATGGCACACCGGAATGACAATGTTACCATATCCTGCAAAGTCATTTATTCCCAACCCCTCAACATCACTTCTATGGGTATCACCTGGCTTCGGAAGAGTCTGACGTTAGACAAAGAAGTCAAGGTCTTTGAATTTTTTGGAGATCACCAAGAGGCATTCCGACCTGGAGCCATTGTGTCTCTACGGAGGCTGAAGAGTGGGGACGCCTCACTGCAGCTGCCTGGAGTCCAGCTGGAGGAAGCAGGAGAGTACCGATGTGAGGTGGTTGTCACCCCTCTGAAGGCACAGGGAACAGTTCAACTTGAAGTTGTGGGTGAGTGTCTCGGGGCAGTGCCCTATAGTTCCCATGGTATTGGGGTTAACAACAACAAAACCCAAACAACCTCTTTGAGCTCCACTTTCCTGTATTATAAAATGGTCTGGTAATACATGAATGAACTTGGTGGCTGTATTAGTTTGCTAAGGCTGCCATAACAAAATACCTTTGACTGGGTGGCTTTAAACAACAGATGTTTATTTCTCACACTTCTGGAGGCTAGAAGTCTGAGATGAAGATATCAGCAGGATTGGTTTTTTTCTGAAGCCTCTCTCCTCTGGCCATCTTCTCCCTGTGTCTTCACATGGTCTTTCCTTTGTGCCAATATCTGTGCCCTAATTTCGTCTTCTTATAAGGATACCAATCATATTGGATCAGAGCCCACCCTAATAACCCCATTTTTGACTTAATTACCTCTTTAAAGAACCTATCTCTAAATACAATCACATTCAGAGATACTGGGAATTCTGGGAGGACGTAAGAATTTTAGGAGGATGTAATTCAGTCCAGCATGGACCCTCCATAATTGTACATAAGACTTTGAATGTTTTGTCCATAGTAATTTTGGGAGTGAGAGGCATATTAATTAGGATTCACTTCCTCTGCAACTGACAGAGGAATGACAGCGACAGTGGCTATATATATAGCCAACTGATGGTGGCCGTATATATAGCCACTGTTCTTCCAGGCTTTATATATCTATAGAAAGGGTCTACATAGCAGACAGGGTCTCGCTCTGTTGCCCAGGCTGGAGGGCATGGCACAATCATAGCTCACTTCAACTCCAGGGCTCAGGTGATCCTCCTGCCTCAGCCTCCTGAGTAGCCAGGACCTCGGGTGCATGCCACCACGCCTGGTTAATTTTTACACTTTTGTAGAGATGGGGCCTTGTGTTGCCCAGGCTGGTCTCCAACTTCTGGCCTCAAGAGATCCTCCTGCCCTGGCCTCTCGATGTGCTGGCATTACAGGGATGAACTACCATGCCTGGCCAACAGTGGCTTTTAAAGACATTAATAGATTTTTTTTTTTTTAGGACAGTTTTAGATTTACAGAAACATTGCAAAAATAGTATGAGAGTTCTCATATCACTCTCACCCTGCATACCATTTCCCCTGTTATTAACATCTTGCATTCGTTTGGTACCTTGATATAATTAATGAACCCATATTGACATTTTACTATAATTAAAGTCTGTAATTTATTCCTATTTCCTTAGTTTTTACCTAATGTCCTTTTTCTGCTCTAGGATCCCATCAGAATACATTGCATTTAATTGTTATATGTTCTTAGGCTCCTTTTTGCTGTGACAGTTTCTTAGACCTTATTTTTGATGTCCTTAACAGTTTGGTGAGGGTATTGCTCAGGTATATTGCAGGATGTCACTCAATTAGGATTTGTCTGCTGTTTTCCTCATAATTGGACTTGGGGTTACGGGTTTTTGGAGGAACATTGCAGAGGTAAACTGCCATTTTCATCACATCAAATCACATGACCTATGACTGTTGATGTTGACCTTGACCATGTAGTTGAAGTAGTGTTTGTCTGGTTTCTCTACTGAAAAGTTACTCTTCCCCCTATTTTCATACTGTACTCTTTGAAAGGAAGTCAGTCTGTGCAGCCCACACTTAACGTGGGGGATTACTTATGTTCTCCTCCTTGGGGGTGGAGTATCTACATAAATTTTTAAAGAATTCTTCTGCATGGGAGATTTATCTCTTTTCTCCTATTTATGAATTTATTCAATAATTGATATCAATAAGGACTCAAAGATATTTATTTTATACTTTGTGTTATAATGCAGTACTACTTTATTTTTTCTCAAATTGTTCCAGCTTTGGCCACTGGGAGCTCATTCACTTGGCTCTTGTGTCACATTGACATACCCCAATCATTGTAAGATTTTGTTTTATTTTATTATTTTATTTTTTGTTTTATTTAATTTTCGGCAAATCCATATCAAGGATTTTGTTTGATTTTAAGCACTTTTTACTTTTTGGCACTATAAGATGCTCCAGACTCATGTTGTATATTTCCTTTCTTGTATATTTCCTAGTTCTAGTCCTAGAACCAACCAATACTCCAAGAAACTTTGGTTCCTTTTATTGGAAAATGATATTAGAAACCAAGACCTGGACACTAAATGTACTTTTTGCTACTGAGATATCATTGGATTCTAGATCCTCTCCGCCAACAGAGCAAAGAAATATATGTGTGTGTACTAACCTCTGCATATATACATATCTATAAATATTTCTATGTGTAACCATCTGTACCTATATTAAATTAAACTGTTCTTACTGATGTCTCCAACTTTAATCCATTACCACATAGATCCTTCTCTGGGTTATCTGTAAACTCCCACTCCAACAGTGAGAAACCTGTACCCACCATACTCTGTTTATTTAATTGTTTAATTATTAACCTGTACTCCCATAAGAAACAACTTTATCTACTAGAGTACAGTGCTTCTTGGCAATTCCTTTTTTTTTTTTTTTTGGAGATTTATTTTGAGACAGAGTCTCGCTCTGTTGCCCAGACTGGAGTGCAGTGGTGTGACCTTGGCTCACTGCAACCTCCACCTCCCAGGTTTAAGTGATTCTCCTGCCTTAGCCTCCCAGGTAGCTGGGCTTACAGGTGCCTGCCACCATGCCTGGCTAATTTTTGTATTTTCAGTAGAGACGGAATCTCACCGTGTTGGCCAGGCTGGTCTTGGACTCCTGACCTCAGGTGATTTGCCCACCTCAGCTTCCCAAAGTACTGGGATTACATGCATGAGCCACCACACCCGGCCCAGATTTTAGCCATTCTAATAAGTATATAGTGGTATCTCATTTGTTGTTTTAATTAGCAGTTCCCTAATGACATAATGTTGGACATCTTTTCATATTCTTACTTGCCATTCGTATGTCTTGTTTTTGTGTGTGTTTATTGGTCGTCCAGGCTGGAGTGCAGTGGTGTGATTACAGCTCACTTCCCAGGCTCAGGTGATTCTCCTAGGTTTCAGCCTCCCAAGTAGCTAGGACTACAGGTGCACATCTCCATGCCTGGCTAATTTTTGTATTTTTTGTAGAGATAGGGTTTTGTCGTGTTGCCCAGGCTGGTCTTGAACTCCTGGGCTCAAATGATCTACCTGTCTCGGCCTCCCAAAGTACTGGGAATTGTATGTCTTCTTTGATGAGATGTTTGTTCAGACTGCCTATTTTTTAACTGGGCTCATTTTTAAAATTGTTATGTTTTAAGAGTCCCTTGTACATTCTGGATACAAGCCTTTATCAGATAGATGTCTCACAAATATTTTCTCACAGTCTGTGTCTTGTCTTTTCATTGTCTTAACAATGTCTTTTGTAGAGCAGTTCTTAACTTTAAAAAGTCGAACTTACTACATTTTTCTTTCATGGATCATGCTCTTAACATTGTATCCTAAAGCTCATCACCAAACCCAAGGCTACCTAGATTTTCTCCTATGTTATCGTCTAGAAGGTTTATAGTTTTACCATTGATGTTTAGGTCTATGAGGCAGTTTACTTTAATTTTTGTGGAAAGTGTAAGGTTTGTGTCTATATTCTATATTCATTTTTATTTTTATTTTGCATATGGACACCTAATTGTTCCAGTATCGTTTGTTGAAAAGACTGTCCTTTCTCCATTGAATTGCCTTTGCTTCTTTGTCAAAGATCAGTTGAATATATTTGTATGGATCCATTTCTGGCTTTCTATTCAGTTTCTTTTTTTTTTTTCTTTTAATACAGGCTGGAGTGCAGTGGCACAATCTTGGCTCACTGCAGCCTCTGCCTCCTGGGCGCAGGCAATCCTACCATCTCAGCCTTCCAAGTAGCTTGTACTACAGGCTCGTGCCACCACTCCCAGCAAATTTTTGTATTTTTGTAGAGATAGAGTTTTGCCATGTAGCCCAGGCTGGTCTGGAACTTCTGAGCTCAAGTGATCTCACCTGCCTCAGTCTCCCAAAGTGTTGGGATTATAGGCGTGAGCTACCACGCCCTGCCCTATTCAGTTTCATTGATCTCTCTCTTCTTTCCCCCATACCACACTGTCTTGATTACTGTATTTTAGTAGTAAGTCTGGAAGTCAGGTAGTGTTAGTCCTTCATTTTTGTTGCCTTTCTTCAGTATAGTGTTGGCTCTCTGGGTTTTTTCTTTCAATATAAAGTTGATAATCTATTGATATCTGCAAAATAGCTTTCTGGGATTTTGATTGGGATTGCATTGAATCTAGAGATCAAGTTGGGAAAAATTGACATTTTTTTTTTTTGAGGCAGAGTCTTGCTATGCTGCCCAGGTTGGAGTGCAGTGGTACCATCTCAGCTCACTGCAACCTCTGCCTCCCGGATTCAAGCAGTCCTCCTGCCTCAGCCTCCCAGGTAGCAGGGATTATGGGCATGTACCACCCATGCCTGGCTAATTTTTGTATTTTTAGTAGAGACAGCATTTCACCAAGTTGGACAGGCTGGTCTCAAACTCGTGACCTCAAATGATCCACCAGCTTCAGCCTCCCAAAGGGCTGGGATTACAGGTGTGAGCCACCACACCTGGCCAGTGGTATTATATTTTTAATTTCAAATTCCAATTGCTCAATTGTTCATTCCTGTCAAGTAATTGATTTTTGCCTGTTAACTTTGTATCCTGCAACTTGCTTTAATCACTTATTCATTCCAGGGTTTTTTTTTTTTTTTTTTGGCCAAGTCTTGAGATTTTTCTACATAAATCATGCTATCTATGAAAAATACAGTTTTATTTCTTCCATT
>NW_012114755.1:816703-817228 GCF_000951035.1 Colobus angolensis palliatus
TCTCTCTCTCTCTCTCTCTCTGTCTCTCTCTCCCCCCCTTCCTTCCTTTCTTCCTTTACTTTCTTCCTTACTTTCTCCCCTCCCCTTCCCTCCCCTCCCTTCCCTTTCTTCCTGCAACATCTCTCTCTATTGTCCAGGCTGGAGTGCAGTGGTGCAATCATGGCTCACTGCAACCTTGACCTCCTGGGCACTAGCGATACTCCCACCTTGGCCTCTGGAATAGCTGGGACCACAGGCGTGCACCACCATGCCCTGCTAATTTAAGGTTTTTTGTTTGTTTGTTTGTTTGTTTTTTTAAAGATATGGAGTCTATGTTGCCCAGACTGGTCTTGAACTCCCTGGGCTCAAGCGATCCTCCCACCTTGGTCTCCCAAAGTGCTGGGATTACAGGTATGAGCCACCATGCCTGGCCCGCTAAAGCACTTCTTTTTATGTTTCTCACACAGCAGGTCTTGGTGAAAGGTTTGTCGAGAAAGTCTTTATTTATACTTCACCTTTGAAGGAAAATTGTTCTGGATATAAGAT
>NW_012114755.1:818613-843150 GCF_000951035.1 Colobus angolensis palliatus
AGGTGATCCACCCACCTCAGCCTCCCAAAGTGCTGAGATTATAGGTGTGAGCCACCGCGCCCAGCCTCCTTGTCAGTTTCAAGTCTACTGATGAACCCACTCAAGGCATTCTTCATTTCTTTAATGATATTTTGAGTTCTAGCATTCACTTTTGGTTCTTTCTTAGCATCTCCATCACTCTGCTTATATTACCCATCTGTTTGTGCATGTTATCTGCTCTTTCTGTTAGTGCTGTTAACATTTTAATTATAGTTTTTTAAAAGTCCCTGTATGATAATTCTAAAATCTGTGTCATACCTGAGTCTGGGTCTGATGTTTACTTTGTTTTTATGTACTTTTTAGCATGTCTTGTAATTTTTCAGTTGAAAGAGAGATATTATGTATCAGGTAATAGGCTTTTATTATGAAGCTTTATGTTAATTTGGCTAGGAGCTGGGTTGCGTTTAATGCTTATTATAGCTATAGGTGCCAGAGATTTCAGTTTCTCTAGTGCTTTTTTCTCTCCTTTCCTATTGTCTTTGAGTTTCCTTATGAACTCCTTAAATAGGGTCTGTGCCTTGTAGCTCTCTCACTTGTAATTTTCTGTTATTATACTGGATCCCGGTTGATGTGGTAGTAAAGTGTTGGAGGAGAATCTATTTATACTTTTATAATTAAATCTTATTCTTTTAGTGGCCTGAGCCTCTGGACTGTGACCTTCAGAAGTGTTTCTTAGCCTTTTCTTTTTCTCTCTTATTAAGTGATACAGAAAGGCTATAGACAGCTGGAGTTGGCTAATTTTCTTCTCCCAGGTCAGATAAGGCTCTGACATCTTCCCTCGAGATGGAGGGAATAATCTGGGTGTATTTTAAAATGATTACTTCTTTCCATCCCCCAGAAAGAAGAGGAGATTTTTCTTGGCTCTTTACTGTGAGAATCTGTTGGGGTTCCTGGAAGTAAAACTCATGACAGTGTGGTAGCATCCCCAAGACTGGGTCCTAAGGATGAAAACGCATGAAAGTATGGTAGCATCCCTAAGACCAGAACCTGAGGAGGTTTTTATTCTCAAGCTAGTCCACACTCATCCTTTACTAGTTTGTCGGAGTTACTGCTTAAGTACTTCTACCAGTTTATGACTCCAGCAGCTTCTGCATGAGGCAATTTTGTCTTAGCTGTAATTTTCTTAATCTCCTTCTTTCTCCAGTTTTCTGAGTCGCAGTTTGCCCTGTCACTTCAATTCTCTGAAGAATCTGAGAAAAGTGGTTGATTTTCAATTTGTTCAACTTTTGTTCTTATTATAGGGTGGGAACGATGACCTCTCATGTGAGAGGGAAAACTGGAAGTCAATAGTGGTTTTGGAAATGGCAGTTTATTTTTCTTTCGGAACTGATGTAGCCAGCCAAGGGCAGATATGGCAGCTAGCTCTGTGATCATCTGGGACCCACGATCCTTTTATCTTGTCACTCTGCCATCTTCAGTATGTATCATCCACCTTGTGTTTGGAAATGGCCTATCCGTCTCCAGTCATCACATAGTATTCCAAACATCCTGCAGGAAATATGAAGGAGACAGAGAGAAAGAAACAGTCTTTTAAGACATCCTTTTAATTTAAGGATACGTCCTAGAAGTTGCTTTTGCCACTTTTGCTTAAATCCAGACCTACTAGACCCTGAGTTTGCATGGCCAAACATACCTGCAGTGGAGGTTGGGTGATACAGCTTTAATCTGGATATGTCACGGCCAGCTAAAAATGCACAGAATGGAAATTGAAGAGCAATTAGCAGTCTCTACCACAACAGTGTTCCAAGGCTTTCCTCAGATTATGAAAGGTGTCTGTGGCACAACATAGCTTAAGAAAACTCTGCTTTACAAAATTGCTGTGAGAGTTGGGGTCACAACACCCAGTTGGCACTGGCACCGACATACCCAGAATATTTAGCCCAAGCTGACTTGCATTCAGTCACTCACGTGTCCTGAAGGCTTGCCATGGGTCAGATGTCAGGCTGATAATAAGCTAATCCCTCCCTACCCTTAAGGAGTGCCCAGTCTGATATTGTAAATCTCCAGCTCATTGCTGGACATGGTTACAGCATTATCTATGCCTCAGAGTCCCCATCTTTTAAAAAGAGTAGGCATCCTGTGTTTTTTGTCTTATCTGGCTACAGGAGCAGTGATGCACAGGTGTGAAGGTATGGTAGAAGCCAGTTAGCTTAAGGTGTGGCAGGGATAAAAGGCTGCTGGGCCCAACTCTGTATGACTTTTGTTTCCCTGGCAGCTTCCCCAGCCAGCAGATTGTTTCAGGATCAAGCGGTGGTGAAAGAGAATGAAGGCAAATATATGTGTGAGTTAAGTGGGTTCTACCCAAAGGATATTAATATAACATGGGAGAAGTGGACCCAGAAGTCTCCCCATCACGTAGTGATTTCTGAGGACATCATCACTGGTCCCACCATCAAGAATATGGATGGTACATTTAACATCACTAGCTGCTTGAAGCTGAGCTCTTCTCAGGAAGACCCTGGGACTGTCTACCAATGTGTGATATGGCATGAGTCCTTGCATACTTCCTTGAGGATCAACTTTACCCTGACTGCTCCTCGGCAGAGTCTTTCTGGTAAGGGTCTTTCTAGACATTTCTTCTCTTCCTTGCCTTGAGGGACTATAACATAAGATTTATTCCCACAAAGCCCGGGGTCTTAGCTGGGGACTGAGGGGGAAGAAGAGAAAGCTGGGACTGGAAGGACCAAGCTGGGGTCTGGCCTAGCTCAGCCCCAGAGTCAGCAGTCCAGCCTAGGTCCCTACACCTGGGCAGAAGATGGTCTAGAGTGGCGACCATAGTCATCAGGTGGAGCAGGGCGACTTGTCAGCTCATGGCAGCTTCAGGGTTTTGGATGGTCCATATGGCTTGAAATAGGGAACCTGCCAGCTGCTAGGGGAATGGGGACAGTATCCTACCCATGTTCCCTGAGGATAAGGTACTATCAGGGGCCAGGGACCAGTCCTGCTAGCAGCCCTTCTAGTCAGGCTCTAGGTTCACTGTAAACTGGTGGCTGGTAGGCTGGTAGAGGCTGAATCAGTAGTCTTGTCTTTTTTTTTTTTTTGAGTTGGAGTTTTGCTTTTGTTGCCCAGGCTGGAGTTCAATGGCGTGATCTCAGCTCACCACAACCTCTGCCTCCCATGTTCAAGCGATTCTCCTGCCTCAGCCTCCTGAGTAGCTGGGTCTACAGGCATGCACCACCACGCACAGCTGATTTTGTATTTTTAGTAGAGACGGGGTTTCTCCATGTTGGTCAGGCTTGTCTCGAACTCCTGACCTCAGGTAGTCCGCCTGCCTCGGCCTCCCAAAGTGCTGGGATTACAGGCATGAGCCACCGCGCCCGGCCAGTAGTCTTGTTTTATGGGCTGTGTCCCAAGATGGGGAGGCTACAGTAGAGTGGTTCTGCAAATGCTCAGTGCCTTCCCCAAGCACACTGGATCCTTAAAACACAGTTCACGGCAGACCTACTCCTGCTGGTGGGGTGGAGCTTTTTGAGCTCATATGCCCTGGTCATAGCTCTGGTCTTGGGTAGGGGTAACTCTACTGGTAAAATGCATCTCCCTGGATCTGAGAGGAGTAAAGAAGGCAGGGAGTGACTGGGGGCACTGAATGTGGTCAGGCTATGCCGGATGGAGCCCAGGATGGTCCTGGGGAGAGAGGAATTATTCTTGGAAGTAAGGACTAGGAAGTGTGTATGGGTGGTGCAGGGCTGCAGGGAGGGTATGTGTGTCCACTGGGAGTATGAAATGGAAATATACCTTGCATGTATGGTATGAGGTGTTGTCTGTGTGGTATGCACATAGGAGTAGAAGATGGTGTCCTATTACAGAAGGTTTGAAGATGCGGGTGGCACACTTACGTGGTATGTGGTGTTCATCTTCCATATTTTTGGCAAGCGCTACATACACTGTTCGGTGTGTGGAGGTATATGTGATAGGAATGGAGACGCTGAGACATGTGGTAGAGGGCGGTGGTTAAATCTCTGACAAGGAGGATGACACGACCACACAGATCCCAGCAGCAGTTGTGTGGTTTCTCTGGCCCTTGCCTGTAGGTTTCCTGTTAATGTTTTCCTTCTCTCTCTGCAGAACCTGAGAAGACAGATATCTTTCCCACTCATTCGTGGCTTATTTCATTAATTGCTGTTGGATTGATTTTATTAATTGTTTCGATTCCTTGGAAAAAGGTAAGGGGCTCCAAAGCAAAGTTCAGCCCTGTGTCTTGGGCTAGTAAAAAGCTTTTAGGGCGGCTGCTGCCAACCTTATGAGACTCAAGGGACAGGCCTGCTGGAGAGGACTTTGTCAGTCCCTCTTCACCATCAGGTGTTGGGAATGTTGGCTCTGTTCCAATCCAGTTTCCTTTCACAGAGGACCTAGCTGTCACATGCCATCTGATCTTTGTATGGTGGTTTGTGACTCTGGGGTGATGTGTTGTAAAGCCTCCCTCTGTTTCTCCATACTAAGCAAGTATTATATCTCTGTGAATGAACCAGACTTGAGTGTTCAGACCAGGCCCTGAACTATGTGTGGGCTGCTTGTTTTTCTCACACATTTAGAAACTATGGCTCAGAGAGGGGAATTCCTCATACTTTATCTGATCAATAACTTACCATCAGATTTCACTAGTTTGACTAAGAATTTCTAACCCGCACTAGGTATTTCTAAACTAAAACATGTTTCTAAACATTTTTATCCCTGACTGTGGCCCAAATGGTAAATAAAACAGCTCAAGCTTTAGAGGCCCAAGAGACCTGTGAAAATGTGTTGGTTAAAATAGTTTTAGATAATAAAAGGGCCCTCAATTATTTATGGGCCTATCAAGGCAAAATCTGCACAACAGCTAGTACATCTCATTATAAATACTTTAGGAGAAGTGGAATAATCAATTAAGAAAAATGGCTCTTTGTCTAAAGTTGGCCATTTAGATTCACAGGACTTATTCCTGTTGGATCTAAGCCAATGAGAAAACTGGATAAAAAGTGGTTTTCAAATGTTTCTTGTGATATTTGTGACTGTTGTCATATTTCTTGCCTTTCTCTGACTCTGATATTCAGGTGCTATTAAGAGAGGAGGAAGGAAGAAACTAGTTAGGCAGGCAGTTAGGGTGGGCCCTCAGTAAATTTCCTTCAAACAAAAGAACAGCCTGAAAAATCAAACTGCAGATAAGGGAACTTGTACAGGGTGGCTTGCCTAAAACATGCCCAAAGCCACATAGATTTAAAAAAAGGCTACACAGGAGACTTGCCTAGACATACCCACAATCGAAAATTCCATCCCCTGACACATGCACAGTAAGGGGAACAAAGCCACATGAGTAACTTGAGCTAAGGGCTTGCATGCACACTACGAGGATGGGGTGGAGCTACCAGAAATGTGTGCCTTATGCCTTTGTATTCAGCTGTGAAATGGCAACCCTCTTTTGGGCCCCCTCTCTGCAGTGGAGAGCTTTCTTCTTTCACTTATTAAACTTTCACTTCAACTTCATCCTTGGGGTCCGCGCTCCTTAATTTTCTTGGTCATGAGACAAAGAACTTCAGGTGATGCCTCAGGCAACAAGAGACTGCTACATGGTGGTGCATTGACGAGACTAACATTTTGGTGCATTGGCTGGGAAACATTGGAAGGGTGAGTAGGAGCGGACCTCCAAACTCTTTACTTTCATTTCAGAGGCTTCTTGTCCTCAGATTTTTTCCTGAAGACTGAACAAAACACCGGGCCAGTTAAAAGGTTTTCGAGTGGCTGCCAACCTTATGAGACTCAAGGGACAGGTTTGCTAGAGAGGACTTTGTCAGTCCCCCTTCACCCTCAGGTGTTGGGAATGTTGGCTCTGTTCCAATCCAGTTTCCTTTCACAGAGGACCTAGCTGTCACATGGGCTAGAAGGAGGCCCTGGGGCAACTGAAGGTTTCTGTTTGAGGCAACTCCTCAGTGTTACCTGAAGGCCCCTGGACTAACTCCAGGTCCCAACAGCCCGTCAGGGTGTTGTCACCAGGACTTCCAGACTTTTCTACTACATTTTCTTCCTTGCTTTTCACAGCTACTATGTCTCCTATTCCTTATTTGTATGCAATGTTGTGGGTGTTTTTATAGCCTGGCGAGATAATCTTATTAAGCAAAGTCAGCAAGTGTCTTAGTAACCGGGAATGTAACTCAAATAATTGTTGTTTTTGTGATTTCCTTGAGACAGGGGGGCTTCAATATTTCAGCCTAAACCTTTACTTAGGCCCTTTTTCCCCCAATGATAGACATTCATGGCACTGTGTAGGGGGATGTTTCACCCCAAGTGAATATCCTTTTCTCCTTTGGGTTGCTTTTCCTCCATGTAAGAGCTCAGCATTGCCCAGTGAATTTAAGCCTTCCCTCTATGAGACAAACTAGTTTTTTTCTACTGGACAGCATATTATGGGGACAGCCTATTAAGCCCCAAGCCTGTCTTTCTGACCGCTGCTTGGAAAGAATTTGTAGTCAGTTTTTTCCTAACATTTCAAACCCTACAGTGCCACCTAGTGGGATGGGATTTTTCTCTTGAGAAGCCTTGTCAGTCCTTTGCCCGAAACCTCTAGTTCCCTGATTCCTTTACCTCTTATGTCCCTCATTCAGTGATCAGGCCCCATGCCCTATTTGTAAGCAGAAAAACTCCCCATTCAACAGCCAGGAGGAAGCCACCCTGGCAAGACAGATTTTAGCCTCAGTGTTATCCCCATCGGAGGGAGAACAGCCATTCAATTTTTACATTCTTTTGAGGCATCTGTTCTGCACACAGCTACATTGGCATCTAAGTGAGAAAGGGATCTTATGTTTAGAAATCAATTGGTCTCATTCTCTAGAAATTCGTAACTTTGCCTAGGTGGTAGTAAGAGGATGTAAGGATAGAGCTAAGATGTTCCCTTCCTTAAAGGGTCTTGCCCAAATTCAACTACTGCACAGTCTCTCCCAGGGTTCTAGGGAATCTCAGGAGCCTTATGGGCCAAGAAGGTCTAGGAAACCAGCAGGGCAGAGAGCTAGAGCCTTGTGCAGGTGACCGCAAGCTAGCTCCTCCAGATTCATGGGTGAAGGTCATACTTGGATCCATGGGCGGCACCTATAATGGTCACTAGGAATCTGAGGATACAGGAGGAAAGAGGAGAAGGGGGACACCCCTTCTATTTTTCTCTCTGCCCTCAGTCACTTCAGAAGGACAAAGGAGACTAAGGGATGCCTTTTTCCTCCTCTTTTTCTAGATGTGTAACAAATCATCTTCAGCCTATACTCCTCTCAAGTGCATTCTGAAACACTGGAACTCCTTTGACACTCAGACTCTGAAGAAAGAGCGCCTTGTATTCTTTTGCACTCGGGCATGGCCATCTTACCAGCTGCAGGATGGGGAGGCCTGGCCTCCTGAAGGAAGTGTTAATATTAATACCATTCAACAACTGGATGTTTTCTGCAGACAGGAGGGCAAATGGTCCGAGGTTCCTTATGTGCAAGCCTTCTTTGCCTTGCGAGACAACCCAGATCTTTGTGTGATACGGAATGTACCCTGATCTCCTAACAGATATATCAGGCAAGTCCACAGATGATAATTCCCCAAAGTCTGAGAAACAGACCCCTAGGGAACACTTGGATGCAGTTCCTGGATGCCCCAGTCCTTCCTCTCCCCACTCTCTGGGACCTCCTTCAGCCACATCATCAACAACTCCAGTTCTACCCTCCCAACCCCCAACTTTACTGTTACCCCTGCAGTAAATGCCTGATGGACATGGTGCCACTAGGGTCCAAGTTCCCTTTTCATTACAGGACCTTGTGCAAATAGAGGGGGACCTGGGCAAGTTCTCTGGTGACCCTGATAGATATATAGAGGCTTTCCAAAACCTAACTCAGGTGTTTGACCTTACTTGGAGTGATGTTATGTTGCTCTTAAACTCTAACTACTGCAGAGAAACAGGTAGCCCTGCAGGCAGCAGAAAAATTCAGAGATGAACAACATGTCTTCTATAGTTGCTCAATAAGGAAAGAAGGTGAGAAAGAACCAGCATTTACATACCCAATAGGAAGGGAGGCAGTGCCCCTTGAACAACATAATTGGGATCCCAGTGGTACCTTAGATGAGTGGCAAATAAAACATTTTCAAATGTGCTTATTAGAGGGCTTACGGAGGACCAGAGCCAAGCCTCTTAATTACCCCAAACTTTCCATGATAGATCAAAAACTAGATGAAATTCCCTCAGCCTTTTTGGAAAGGCTGAGAGAGGCTGTATTGAAACACATGTTCCTGTCTCCTGTGAGGGATGTTTATACCTCATGTAAATAATTCAATTGAGGGACAGCTAATTTTGAAAGACAAGTCTATTACTCAAGACAGCCCCTGATATCAGAAGGAAGCTAGAGAAACAGGTCATGGGACCAGATAGCACCTTAGAAAACCTCCTGAAGGTACCCACCTTAGTCTTTTATAATAGAGACCAGGAGGAGGCCCAGGAGAAGGAGAGGAAAAAGGCAGAGACTCTTGTGGGCACTTTGTATAAAATCCAGTATCCCCAAGGTGCACCTGCTAGTTGCTACCAATGTGGCAAACCCGGGTACTTCAAAAGGGACCTCCCATGCAGCAAGAAGAAGCCACCTCAACCCTGTCCAGTATACAGTGGGGACCACTGGAAGGCAGACTGTCCCAGGAGACATGGGTCAGTCACTGAGTCCAGAGCCGGTCTCACAAATGGTCCAGCAGGACTGATGGGTCCTGGGGCTTAACTCCCTGGCTCCAGCGGCTCAGACTGCGTTACTACCCAGGAGCCCCAGGTGATTCTGGAGTTTGAAGGGAGGAAGATAGACTTCTTTCTGGACACTGGAGCCAGTCTCTCTGTTTCCCTCTCCAGTTCAGGCCTTCGTTCCTCCCATAGCACAACCATGATGGGCATCTCAGGGAAGACTTTAACTTGATATTTTTCTCAACCTATTAGCTGCAGTTGGGGAGACCTACTGTTTACGCAGGCCTTTTTAATCATGCCTGAAAGTCCCACTCCTTTATTAGGCAGAGATATTCCAGCATGTATGGGGGCCACCATCCTTATGGCTCCAGGACAAACTCTGCCTCCCCTTAGTGGAAAACAGTATTAACCCAGAGGTTTGGGCAACTGAGGGAAGAAGTGGCTGGGCTATAACCAGTATACCAGTCTGGATCCACCTCAAGGATCCCACTTTTTTTCCTAACCAGAGACAATAGCCCCTGATGCCAGAAAGTAGAAAAGGACTAGAAGCCAGCATTGATCATGTAAAGGCACAAGGCCTCCTTAGGCCTTGCAGTAGCCCTTGAAACACCCCAGTATTAGGGGTGCAAAAATCCAATGGGGAATGGAGACTAGTTCAGGAGCTCTAGCTTATTAATGAGGCTATGGTTCCGATTCATCTAGTAGATCCCTATCCCTATACTTTGCTAACTCAAATATCCAAGGGAACTAAATGGTTCCCAGTTCTGGACCTAAAGGATGCCTTTTTCTGTATACCTTTACACCCTGACTCCCAATACTTGTTTGCCTTTGAGGACTCCTCCCATCAGACAACCCAGTTAACCTGGATGGTACTGCCTCAGAGATTTAGAGATAGTCCCCACCTATTTGGGCAAGTATTGTCAAGAGATCACTTTGAATTCTCCCATCCTCAGGTTAAAGTTTTACAATATGTAGATGACATTATCCTCTGTGCCCCGACTGAGGAAGTTTCTTGAGAGGGCACTGAGGCTCTCCTTAATTTTCTAGCTGGAAAGGGATATAAGGCTTCAAAATCTAAGACTCAGCCCTGTTAGACTTCAGTAAAGTACCTGGGTCTGGCCTTGTGACAAGGGAACAAGAGCACTAGGCGAGGAGAGGATTAAGCCCATTTCTTCCCTTCCTCTCCCCAGAACCCTCAAACAGCTGAGGGATGCTTGGGCATTACGGGTTTTTGTAGGTTATGGATACCCAGGTATGATGAAATAGGTTGCCCTTTATATCACCTTATAAAATAAATTCAAGTGGCTAAAACTCACTTCCTGACCTGGGAACCTGAAGGTCAAAAGGCCTTTAATCAGTTAAAATAAGCCTTGCTTAAAGCACCAGCCCCTAGTCTTTCCATAGGGAAGGCCTTTAATCTTTATGTATCATAAAGGAAAGGAATGGCCCTGGGAGTTTTAATTCAAGTTCAAGGCCCAGCTCAACAGCCAGTAGGTTACTTAAGTAGAGAGTTTGACTTGGAGGCTAAAGGATAGCCAGCTTTCCTCTAAGCAGTTACAGTGGCGGCCCTGCTAGTCCCAAAGGCCACCAAATTAACCCTGGGGAATAACCTGTTCGTACCTCACATAAATAATGTGGCAGGCTTGCTGTCCTCTAAAGCGAGTCTTTGGCTAACAGACAGCTGCCTCCTCAAGTATCAGGCTTTGCTGCTAGAGGGATCTGCAGTCCAGTTAAAAATCTGTCCTTGCCTGATCCCAGCCACTTTCCTCCCAGAGGAAACTGGAGAAAATGAACATAATTGTGAACAGATTGTAGTACAACCTATGCCGCTAGGGAGAATCTCAAAGAAATTCCCCTAGAAAATCCAGACTGGACCCACTTTATGGATGGGAGCTCTTTTGTAGGACAGGGAGTCTGTAAAGTGGGATATGCAGTAGTCACTCTAAATAACATTATTGAAAATATGCCTCTCTTACCAGGCACAAGTACTCAATCAGCTGAGCTGATCCCTCTCACAAGAGCACTTGAACTAAGCACAGAAAAGACAGCTAACATTTATACTGACTCCAAGTGTACCTTTCTAGTTCTCCTTGCCCATGCTGCCATCTGGAAGGGAAGGCACTTCCTCACCGCTAATGGGTCTTCCATTAAATACCATTAAGACATCAACAGGCTATTATCCTCAGTATTCCTCCCATGAGAATTAGCAGTAAGACATTGCAGAGGGCATCAGAAGGGGGCAGATGAAATAACCAAAGGAAACAGGCTATCATACCAAAGAGCAAAGTCAGCAGTAAGAAGGCCCCAAGGTCCCAATACACCTGAGACGCCTCTGATTTTCCTACATTTCCCTACATAAGGGAAATAAAGCCTCATTATTCCCCTACAGAGATAGAATGGGCCACCTCTCCAGGGTAGACTGTTCAACCCTCAGGATGGTTACAATCAGAAGATGGCAAAGTACGCTTGCCAGCCTCCAGCCAATGGAAGATTCTTAAAATCCTCCACTGAGCCTTTCACTTAGGAAAGCATAAGACATAAATGTGTCCAGAGATTGTTCTCAGGAGAAAATCTACTAAAAATGGTCAAATAGGTCGTTAATGCTTGTGAAACCCTCTTAAAAACAATCGCTTTAATAGATGGCTTCTTCCCCACCACACTCAGAGTATGGAAAGTTACTCAGGGGAGGACTGGTAGATAGACTTCACCCATATGCCCCAAATAAATGGCATTCAATATCTTTTGGTGTGGGTGGATACCTTCATTAACTGGATAGAGGCCTTCCCGTGCCGAACAGAAAAGGCCTCTGAGGTGGTGAGAATACTAATTAGTTAAATAATTCCTTGCTTTGGGCTCCCTAAGTACTTCCAAAGCAACGATGGCCCCTCATTTAAAGCAGCCGCTACCCAGTGGGGCCAAGTCTGCTAGGACTTTTGATTGGGTTTGGTAATACATCACACCCTTTAGCCTCTATGGTGTCAGTCATGGCCCATTTATACAGGACTAATTCCTGGGTCTGTCCTGAGCGGTTTGCTCAGTTCAGTAACACTAAGGAACCTCTTGATGACCTGGTATTTACTGTCTTAGGATTCCCTTTGTTAGCTTTACCTTTAGCCATTAAAGACTTGTCAGGCATAAATGGAACATGGTATGGGAACACTTTCAACTGAGTAACTAACTCCTCCCAGGAAAGCATTTCCTCCCTGGTACCAGAAAATACTTTCCCCAAAGATAAGCTTCACACCCTCAGGCTAGGAAAAGTTGGCTGGGTAATAGCAAATGCCTCCTCCTGTTTTAAAAGCAGTGGAAAAGGACCATACCTGGGAGATCTCAAATATTATAACACCATACTCGTAATTGCTGAAAGCTCGGAGGTTTGGAGAAAAAGACATAATAAGGATGATCTAAGAAAATTGGAAGCCATATTGGGGGAGGCTTTCAGAATTCAGCCTCTCCTCCTGGTTGGAAGTCCTGCTGGGAATGGCAGGCTCTGGGCCTTCCCAGACATGCACCCTCATGGAATTCCAGACCCCCTGTATGATGCTTAGTAGTAGTGGCCTACAAATCTGTGGGTAAACAGAACAGGAGACTTCTGGACTGACAGCCCCTGCCTCAAGGATTATCTGAGATATTGGCCAGGACATATTGTGACCCTGGTTTTGTGTCCCTGGTCTTTTGAAACTCCATTTGTCGGCCAGGTGCGGTGGCTTGCGCCTGTAATCCCAGCACTTTGGGAGGCCAACTTGGGTAAATGACAAGGTCAGGAGTCCAAGACCAGCCTGGACAATATGGTGAAACCCCATCTGTACTAATAATACAAAAAGAAAAAAAAAAGGCAGGCGTGGTGGTGCACGCCTGTAGGCCCAGCTACTTGGGAGGCTGAGGCAGGAAAATTGCTTGAACCCAGGAGGCAGAGGATGCAGTGAGCCAAGATTGTGCCACTGCACTCCAGCCTGGGTGACAGAGTAAGATTCTGTCTCAAAAAAACAAAACAAAACAAAAAACTCAATTTATCAGGTGGACTCTTCTCATTTAGCATGTAAAATTCCAAATGGCATCGTGAGTGACTATCCTGAGTATGGATATCCCCATCCCAAAGATGCTCCTATTATATGCAAGAGGGGGAAGCTTCTAAGATATGAGAAAGATCTGCCTGTGTCTCTCACAAGCTACAACTTAGCACTGGCCCTTCAGGGGACAGGGCTTTATTTCTTTTGTGGACTTAATCCTCCCTAGGCACTGGAAGGGAACCTGCACTATCATGGCAGTGGTTCCTGACCTATTATGTTTAAATTCCACTGATATGGCAGCATCATCTGGGGACATCCCTAACCTAGCCTCTTTTCTAGCAAGTGTGCTATCTCAGATGAGCTGAACAAAGAGGTCTATCATTTCCATGCCCTCGTATGGAGACTTAACTGAAAGAGAAGATTGGGTAGGACCTGCACATGACAATCTTATCTTAGAAAAACCAGGGATAGGGGATTCTATAGCCAGAGGCCTCTTCTGGTTTGCTGGTATTCCTGTCCTTGAAAGATCAGTACTTAATATTTCTGTTATGATGCAATGAGGGCAGAAGCCAACAGTAGAAGCCATAGAAGCACAACAACAATCCATAAACTCTTTAGCCTCAGTAGTTATACAAAATAGACATCCTTATGGCCAAAGTAGGGGGTACCTGTGCAGTTTTAAAAAGAAGCATGTCACTTCTAGATCAACACCTCTAGTCAAGTGGAAGAGAATGTACAGGTGCTTAAAGATCAAATTAGAGGCCGGGCGCGGTGGCTCAAGCCTGTAATCCCAGCACTTTGGGAGGCCGAGACGGGTGGATCACGAGGTCAGGAGATCGAGACCATCCTGAGCTACACGGTGAAACCCCGTCTCTACTAAAAAATACAAAAACTAGCCGGGCGAGATGGCGGGCGCCTGTAGTCCCAGCTACTCGGGAGGCTGAGGCAGGAGAATGGCATAAACCCGGGAGGCGGAGCTTGCAGTGAGCCGAGATCGCGCCACTGCACTCCAGCCTGGGTGACAGAGCTAGACTCTGTCTCCAAAAAAAAAAAAAAAAGATCAAATTAGAACGTTGACAGATTAAGAGAAAGTGCGGGCTCTAGTCCTAGTTGGCTACAATCCCTCCTGAATGGATTCCAATCTTCTTTGTGGAACTGGTTAGCTCCTTTATTAGGCCCCCTTTTGCTCATGTGTTTTGCACTAATGTTTGGACTTTGTATATTCAATACTGTAACTCACATTGTTTCCACTCACTTAGAGACTGTTAAACTCCAAATGGTGCTGCAGATGGAACATGCATAGACACGCCATTCTTCTGGGGACCCTTAGACTAATCTCAGGAGGAGCCCTAACTGCTGTAACCCCAACGACGCCCCCTTCCAGCAGGAAGCAGCCAGGAGCGGTCATCATCCACTTTCCCCAACAGCAGTTGGGCTCTCCACTCCTGAAGCAGGAATGAGAGAGGAGGAAGGAAGAAACCAGTCAGGCAGGCAGTTAGGGTGGGTCCTCAGTAAAATTCTTCCAAACAAAAGAACAGCTTGAAAAATCAAACTGCAGACACAGATAAAAGAATTTGTACAGGGAGGCTTGTCTTAGACATGTCCACAACTGCCTAGGTAAGAAAGACTACACAGGAGACTTGCCCAGAGATGCCCACAATGGAAAATTCCTTCCCCTGAGACATGCGCAGTAAGGGGAACAAAGCCACATGGAGTAACTCAAGCTAAAGGCCTGCATGCACACTGGGAGGACAGGGTAGAACTACCATAAATTCATGCTTTATGCAAATGAGATGCCCAGCAGTCATCAATTTCTTACAAAAGCCTCTGCATTCAAATGTGAAATGGCAACACTCTTTTGGGCCCCCTCTTGGCAGTGGGGAGCTTTCTTTTTTCACTTTTTAAACTTTTGCTCCAACTTCACCTTTGGGCTCCATGCTCCTTAATTTTCTTGGTTGTGAGACAAAAGAACTTCAGGTGATACCTTGGGCAATGAGAGACTGTTACGTTGTGGTGCATTGGTGAGACTGTAAAACTATCAGTTTATTGCTGATAACCCCAACATCAGCAATGATGCTTATGGAAAAAGAAAACAAATCCTTTATGATCAGCTGGATTCTGTAGTTGTTTGAAAAGATGACTCCAATCCCTCACCCTTCCCTGCATTCATGTCCATTGCTGTGTAACTTTGCAGTGCCTCCAACCATGTGATGTCTTTCAGCCAACATAAGGAGACAGTAGTGAAGGCGTGCCAGTTCCCAGTGTAGGCCCCAAGAGGCCTTGTGTGTCTTCATTTGCTTCCTTGTGTGCTTCTAATGGTGCTGAGAGAAGGACAGGTCCAGACTAGCCTGCTGGAGGGTGAGAGATGCTGGCTGCCACATCCTTGTTGCTCCAGTGGAGGCCAGGCTAGATTAGATGACAGCCACCTGACTCCATGTGAGCAAATCTGAGATCAGCAGAGCTGGCAGAGCCAACACTCAAATACTTGGAAAATACTTTTAATATGTAAAACATTTTAAATATTAATTTTTATTAATACATTAATATTTAAAATGTTTTTTAAAGCCACTGTTTTATACTGGCTTTGTTAACACAGCATAAGCTAAGTGCTACAACTCCTCAGGAACCTGAGCTTTGACCAAAAGGAGTGTGGTAGCCACAGAGATGTGCCTCTGAGGCCCCCTTCAAGAGAGAGCCTGTGTGGGGAGTACAGTCAGCTGACGGGCTCCAGCTGCAGATCTCAGGGATCTGCTTCAGTATTCCAGCTGGTGCGCTGCTCTCCTCAGACTGCTCCTGCCATTGACTGAGCAAGGCAGGAGCTCTGTGTTGGGAGCTGATGCTGGAATACTGAACTATATCCCGAGATCTCCAGCTGCTTATCTCAGGGATCTGAGGCGGCCACGATTTTCTCAGAGTTGTATATTAGGTGCTAGAATAACATCATTTTGTTTGATGTCATTTTGTTATCACATTGATGGAAAAAAAATCAATTCCCAACCTGAGCCACTGTCTGTGTGGAGTTTGCATGTTCTGCATGGGTTTTCATCAGGTACTCTGGTTTCCTCTCAGATCCCAGAGATGAGCACTTTCAGTAAATTGGGATGTCTAAATGGTGCCAGTCTGAGTGAGGGTGTGGGTGTGAGCATGCCTTACAGCCGGATGCCGAGTTCTCCAGGGTTGATGCCCACTTAGTGCTCTGAGCCACTGGGATAGGCTCTGGCCACCCACAACTCTAAACTGGAATCATTGGGTGAATAATTATTTGTTTTTAGTAATTTTTTTTTTCAAGACAAAGTCTCACACTCTGTCACCCAGGCCCGAGTGCAGTGGCACAATCTTGGCCTACTGCAACCTCTACCTTCTGGGCTCAAGCAATACTCCCACCTCAGTTTCCTGAGTAGCTGGGACTACAGGCGCAGGTCACCATGCCTGGCTAATTTTTTTGGTGTTTTTGTAGAGATAAAACTCACTACAAAATGTTGTCCAGGCTGGTCTCGAACTCCTGAGCTCAAGCTATCCTCCTGCCTTGGGCTCCCAAAGTGCGAGGATTACAGGCATGAGCCACTGTGCCTGGCATAGTAATCATTCTTAAATGTATATGTAAACATTTATTTCAGTGTTAAATATTGAAGTGTTTGGTCTTTATTTAGAAGTTTGATGTGTTTTATGACCAGAAATATGCTGTGAACTTAATTCTTTCTTATAGCAATTAGCTTATGGGAAAATTGGTTTTGTTCCACATTATTTTATTTGAAGTCGTAGTTTCCTAGATCCTATCAACTCCATTAAATGAGGACTTACTATACTGTAGCCTGAGGCTCACCTTAGTCCTCCCTCATTCCCCCTGCCTCTCCCTTCACAGTCAGCCTGCACTGTGGTCTGAGGTTTTCCCCACTACAGTCTCTCTCCTTTATCTTTCATGGAACCACCCCTAATTACTCACTTGTACTTCTGACTTCGTCTTGAAAGCTGCTTCTTGGAAGATCCAAACTGACACAAGGAGGGACTGAAGGATTCGAATGAGGGAAGTAACCCATTCACCGCTTATTTGAGATGGGGAACTGAAGGACTTTGGCAGTTCCTACACAGAGACAGATGGCAGAGATGACAAGGTTTCTCAGAGAATGCGTGAGTAACTGGAATGACTTTTCCTGAGGACCCAGACAGCCTGCTCAAGAGCACACTGTTGGAGCTGCCCTCCTTGGATGGAACTGTGGAATGATTTTTATTCTTCTACTTCCCAGGTGAATGGGAAACCAAGGAGACAGTTGGCATTTAACAAAAAGGAATCTGCATCACAGTCAGAACTGTGTTGCATTTGCTTCTCTCTGGATTACCTTGAAGTTACTCCCCTTCCCCCAATAATAATGGCATTATGAAAAAAATTGGAATTGATCAAATGAAGTCAAGAGTAAACAGAGGAAAGACTACCCAAAGTCTGGTTTGCTTCAGTTGGGTGCTGATGATCTGGGGAGGAGGAGATTGGGACATATTTGTGCTGCAGGGAACAGTATTTCATGAAGGGGAGCTGTGTGACTAACAAAAGGGTTAACTGGATCCTATAAGCTATAGACAGCTTCTAGGTAGTGCCAACCTGTGCTGCATACCCAAACATTGTTTCTTCCCCCACTGAAGGTAATAAGCTGTGGAGTTGCACAGGCACTTTGTATTACTCGTTCCACTCATTGGCCTTGGTGCCTGCCAGGAACTGAGGTCAGGGGAAAGGGAGAAGGTCACACTCCTGGACCCAGGTTGGCCAGTCCAGGCAGCCTGCTCTTCACATCACTCCAGAGTTGGACCTGCCCAGAGTGGAACTAGAATAGGGTGTGGGTAGCACCTGCTTCCCCTCCCATAAAGAGTCAGTGCCCTAGGTGGGTAGATCTGGCAGGGGGGCTGCCAATAACCCAGAATCCAGCACAACAAAAGGCACTTCTGGCCCAGTTCCGACTAACCCTACTGTTCTTCCTTTCCCCAGCTTCTTTCAAGCTGGAATCAATCTGTTGTTCTTTGGACCTGAGGTCAACATGACTTTGATGAACGGAATTCATCTTCTTTCTAAAGTTATCTGGACACTTGGTACAACACAGAGTGTCTGATATCTGGGCCTGGGGAGACCTCAGAGGCCCTGGGGAGCCCAGAGACCTGTGGAGTGTCAGGGTGGCTCTCCTCCTGTGAATGCAAGCTCCCTGGGAAAGTTCTCCCTAGAAAAAGATGTGGGGAAGGAGCTCAGATGGACAGAGCCTCCTGCCTGTGGAGAAAGTATGGGCCCTGGAGAAGCTGCATGAGTCCTCTCCAGCAGAAGGGCCAGAGGTGCACATTAGTGGGGCTTGGGTGGGTCTCATGGTGACATGGCTGGAGATGCCAAATCCACAGGTGTTTGGCCTGGGCAGGTTCTAGTGTGCGAGTGGGCTAGATTTTCTAGACTAGCACACAGGAAGAGGGTGGCCTGGCTTGCCTTCCCTCTGAAGCTCAGGACTGAGGCCCAGGACACATCTTACACCATTGATATGAGCTGGGGACAGATGGGTAGCAGATGTGCCCAAATGACTGGCTGGGAGAAGAGCCTGGAAGGCAAAGACCCCAGTGTTCCTGTGAGGAGGAGGAAGATGGAGGGCTCACCATGCACGTGGGCCAGAAAAAGTGCCAATGAGATTGTTCTGACTCCATAGGTGTTTTGGACACAATCTAGGCTGTCACAGAACAGCCAAGCCTGCTGCCAGTTTCCAATCTGGGATCTCAGGTAGGCCCAGGGGCTTGCTGAGTTCCACCTTCCCTCTTGCCCTTGGTCTGGAGACAGCTTTCTCCCTGTGGTGAATGTGACGCAACAAGTGCAGCCCTACTAAAAGCTGGAGCTTGGGTCACTGGGATTGTGTGCTGTGGGAAAGAGGGGGAGGGAAGAGCAGGGCTGTGGCATTAGACAGACTTTGACTGAAATCTTGGAACTTCCTCCTACTAGCTGTGAGATCTTGGCAAATTACCTCCTGCTATAGGCTAAATGTCTGTGTCCCCCTAAAATGCACATGTTAAATCCTAATGCCCAAGGTGATGGTATTTGGAAGTGGGACCTTTGGGAGGTGATTAGGTGATGAGGGTGGAGCCCTCGTGAATGGGATTGGTGCCCTTGTGTAACAAGGCCCCAGAGAGCTCCCTCACACCTTCCACCATGTAAGGTTACAGGGGAAAGACAGCCATTTAAGAAGCAGGTCTTCAGCAGACACTGAATCCACGGGCACCTTGATCTTGGACTTCCCAGGTTCCAGACTGTGAGTAATAAACGTCTATTATTTATAAGCCACCCAGTCTATGGTATTTTGTTATAGAAGCCTGAATGGTCAAAGACACCACGCTTTCTGATCCTGTTTCCTCATCTACAAACTCAAAGGAGAATGGTGCTTCTCTCATAGTCCTGCTGGGCCACAGTGACACGTGGTAATTCCCTTCTCCTTTTCAGGGTCCCTGTAGTCGAGCTAGCTCTGCACATAGCATGTGGATGGGCTGGACTGCTTCCTCTGCTGTCATGTGATGACTAATGAATGCAGTCCTGGAGGCTGAATATCACAAACAAAATTATCACAGAAGTTCCTGCTGGGCTGAGTAGCACTCAGGTGAACTTCTTTGTCCAGTTGAGGCTAGTGCCATAGAGAAAGGGTACCCCCAGATGGAGTTAGCACCATCAGTGGGCAAGAACACCTTCGCAGAGGAGGGAGGCTTGGTCAAACTGCCTCTCTATGCCTGGAGCTTTCCAGCCCCGCCCTGGGTTATGCCTTAAGGCTGGGGGTCTCCCTAAGGTTTGGTGGAAAACCTGGGATCAGTGGCCCTGATTTTCTCTGCTGAAGTAAGTCTTCTTTGTGGCCAGCAGGTGGCGCTAAGCCCTCAGTTCTGTGGGCTTCACACTCACCAGCAGCTTAAGGTCCCTGGCAGGTGGAGGAAGGTTACTCTGGATGGGGCTCCAAGGATGGTGCTGCCAGCAGGTCCTTATTAGTGAGTCTGGCCCTTCTCCTTGGCCTTAAGGGCAGCCAAGCTGAGTCGCAAGAGCCAGCCTCCTAGAATGCTAGGCTGACTCTGAGTAGCTTTCACCCCTTCACCCTCTAAACCAGAAATGGGTCAGCTCTGCAAGGAAGGGAATTAGCGCTGGGGACTGCATGGGTGCCAGGAGGGGGCAGCTTAGAGCTCAGACCAGCAGCGACAACTTCCTGGCCCCTTGGCCCTGCCTCTGGAGCCACCTGGGACAGACCCTCACTGATGCCCTGTCTGCAGGCCTCACACTGTAGCAATAACCCTGACTTTTTGTCCTGTACGCCATCCGTTATTCATTCATTCATTTTTCATTCATGTAGCACCTACTCCGTGTAAGCCAGCCACAGTGCTGAGTCCCAGTCCCTGACCTCAGGAAGCCATGGACTTGGGGATGGGGAGAGAGACCCCTAAACGTAGGCAAAAGGAGAATGCCCATAGCACAGCAGAGGGAAGGGACCTTCCTTTCCAGAGAAATCAGGGAAGGTTTCGAGGAGGCATCATTCAGCCTGGATTTTTATGGATTTCAACAGACAGAGATGAGGCCTGGGCAGTCCAGGCCAAGGGAATAACATAAGCAAGGTCTGGGAGGTAGGAAGCTCAACATTATGTGCCAGGAGGGATAGGACAGCGAGGTACCCAGGGAAGTGGGTGGGCAAGTGCAGACTTCTAGCAAGAAAACAGTGGGCCATAAAGCCGGAGAGGCAGTCACAGCCCGAATTGGCTGGCTAAGAAGCTAGCCTTGACCCAGAGGTGATGGGGAACTACCGAAGGTATTTCATGGTGGGGGTGGGGGGTGACCCACCCTCCTAAGACCACCCTGGAGGCTGCGTGGCAGATGGATTGCAGTGGGTGAGATGGAGACAAGGAGACCAGGTCACAGGCATTGCCACAGCCCCTAAAATCATGGTCTCAGCTGGGAAGGGGGCACGGTGTGGAAAGAAAGACCCGGCAAATAAACATGACCAAGGGCAAAATAAAAGCACCGTCTCTCTTTAACACTTGTTTGGCCAGTTTTCTCATCATGTAGCTGATTCAGCAGCAATCACAACAGTTAACATTTATTGAGCACTTACTGTAGACCAGGCACTTCAGCATTTTACATGTTTTTCGTTTACTCCCAAAACAATTCTATGAGGTAGGTACTATTAGCATCCATGTTATAGATGAGGCAACTGAGACAGAGAGGTTAAGTTACGTGACAAAAGTCATACAGCTAGAGCCAGGATTCGAACCCAGGCAGTTGGCTCGAGAGCTAGGGCTCCAATTACTACAGTAATGCCTATGACACCTCTACCCCTCTCCCTGGGCACTCCTCCCTTCCAGCAGGTCCCTGGGAGTAGAGACAGAACCCAGGGCTGCAGAGCCTACAGAGCCTAGTGCGTGCCCAAAGGCTGAGTTGGCCAGACAGGCTGACAGGGCTGGGCCACCTGAGGCAGGAGGGGGAAAGTTCCCCTGAGCTGGGGGAAGAGGTGCCAGCCTTCCGTCCTCCCCTGGCCTCCGTGCTAGGGTCTGTGGCGCCTCTTGAAGGGGGTGGCAGCTGCCAGTCCCTGCCTCCCTTCCCACCAGCATGCTTGCTGCTTCCCCAGCAAGAAAAGCCAGAGTTTAGGTCATGAGGGGGAGGCTTTATTGACAACGGAGAAGGCAGAGTTCGAAGCAAGTTCACACAACACTGCTCCAAGGGTCCAGGCGCAGGTCAAACCCGTCAGGACCAAGGGCCTCTTCACCTCAGGGACCTCACTCCCTCCCACCATCCTGAACCTTCCCACACCTTTTCCAGCAACCCAAAGACACTCAACTCCAAGCCACCCTCTGGACAAAGTGAGTGGCAGCCACTGTTGTACAGCCAGGACCAGAGTTGGGCCTGAGGCCTTAATCATGTGTGGTGGGCACAGGACACCCTCTCCTCAGCCTCTGGGGACAGGTGGGAAGTAGGCAGGGGCGGTAGCCCCAGCCCACAGAGCCCTCATTGCAGGAGGCCGATGTGGCAAAAGGCAGGAGCACTGGCATCTCCTCCTCCCTGTGCCTGAGCGGGCTCCGCAAAGCCAAGCCTCCTCAGGTCACCTTCCCGTGCTTCCTCCCCTTCCAGCCCTGAAACTGGCCCTCGGAGGGGAGCCCCGTCAGCCCCAGGCTGTCCCTGTCGGTGTAGGCTTCACAGCACCAATCCTCCAGTGGGAACACGCTCTCTCATCAACTGTAGGCTAGGCCCAACCCTTAGCCGGGTGCTTTTTCAGGGACCAAGGAGAGCTGGGGCCTGACCACAGGCATTTCTTGAAGCCAAAGAAGCAAAGCAGCAGCCCTCAGGGGATTGTTCTTCCCCAGCCACCTGCCCAGTGTGTGGCTGGTCAATCGTGGGGAGCCAGGACTGGCTGCACACACAGCTTTAGGGCCCAGCACCTCCCACAGCCTCTGCAGCCTTGGGCAGGGGAGAGGGGTGAGGCAGTCCTGAATTGGGTTGGGAGGAGCAAGGACAAAAATAACCCAGTACAGGTTCCTGCTGAGGCCAGAAATAGCATAGTGACAAGTGCCTTGTAACACCCTGGATGAGCAGCAGGGGGAGGCTGAGCTGAGGCTGGCCCAGCCTCACACTAGGCCCTGGCTGGGCTACATACCATACCACACGGTCTGTGTGTACGCACGCGTGTGGGGGGCCCGAGACACCATGGCTCAGGACAGGGAATCCGGAGAGATGCTGAACTTGGGCTTGGCCTTGGCCATGGCCACGCTACGCTTGCGCAGGGGCCCGCGGGCTGAGGCGAGGGTCAGAGCTTCCAGTAGGCTGTGGTCCTCATCAAGCTGGCGGGCCGTGCAGAGTGGTGTGGGCACTTTGATGGTGTTGCCAAACTTGGAGTAGTCCACAGAGTAACGTCCGTCCTCCTCAGCTACAATGGGGACAAAGCGCTGGCCCCACAGGATCTCATCGGCCAGGTAGGAGGTGCGGGCCTGGGTGGTGATGCCCGTGGTTTCCACCACGCCTTCCAGGATGACGATGATCTCGAGGTCCTGGTGGTGGTGCAGGTCGCTGGGTGCCAGGTCATAGAGTGGGCTGTTGGCATCGATGACGTGGTAGATGATCAGCGGGGCCACCAGGAAGATGCTGTTGCCACCCACACCGTTCTCCATGGGGATATCCACCTGGTGGAGGGGCACCACCTCACCCTCGGGGCTGGTGGTCTTGCGCACCACTTGCATGTGGATGGTGGCGCTGATGATCATGCTCTTGCGGAGGTCGCCCACACGCAGCATGAAGCAGAGGCGGCCGTGGCGCAGGGCGATCACTGCGTGCTTGCTGAAGATGAGGGTCTCGGCCCTGCGGTGGGCCTGGGCAGTCTTCATGAAGATGCAGCCAAGCATGATGGCGTTGATCATGAGCCCCACGATGTTCTGCACGATGAGGATCAGGATGGCCAGCGGGCACTCCTCAGTCACCATGCGCCCGCCAAAGCCAATAGTCACTTGGACCTCAATGGAGAAAAGGAAGGCAGACGAAAAGGAGTGGATGCTGGTGACACAGGGCTCAGCAGTGCCCTCGTTGGGGGCCAGGTCGCCGTGGGCGAAGGCGATGAGCCACCACACCATGGCGAAGAGCAGCCAGCTGCACAGGAAGGACATGGTGAAGATGAGCAGCGTGTGTGGCCACTTGAGGTCCACCAGCGTGGTGAACACGTCCTGCAGGAAACGGCCCTGCTCCCGGATGTTCTTGTGGGCCACGTTGCAGTTGCCTTTCTTGGACACAAAGCGGGCCCTACGCTCGCGGGCGCGGTACCTGGGCTCGGCAGGGTCCTCCGCCAGGCGTGTCAGCACGTACTCCTCGGGGATGATGCCCTTGCGGGACAGCATGGCTCTGGTGACCCCCAGGGAGGGGCTTCCCCCATCGGAGGCACCCCTCGGTCGTGGCCTAGGGCCTTACTGCGGCGTCTTCTCGGTGGGCACCCTCTCACCCTTGGGCTGCGCTCAGCCTGTGCTGGCCTCACTTCTGAGATAACTCCCCACCAGACTCTTCCTCATCTCCACCTGCATCCCACTTCACTTCTTAATATCAGCCTCAGGCCGGGTGCGGTGGCTCATGCCTGTAATCCCAGTACTTTGGGAGGCTGAGGCGGGCAGATCACGACGTCAGGAGTTCGAGACCAGCCTGACCAACATGGTGAAACCCCATCTCTACTAAAAATAAAAAAGTTAGCCTGGCGTGGTGGTGCGCACCTGTAATCCCAGCTACTCAAGAGGCTGAGGCAGGAGAACCGCTTGAACCCGGGAGGTGGAGGTTGCAGTGAGCCCAGATCATGCCACTGCACTCCAGCCTGGGTGACAGAGCAAGACTCAGTCTCAAAAACAGAAAATAAACAACAAACAAAACAAAAAAAACAGCCTCACCCTAGGCCTGCCGCCTAGGGAGCCCCCAACCCTGCCGGCTCTCGACCTGGCCCTGGGTCCTCCCTCAGCTTACCCCGCCAGCTGACCACGCTGGGTCTCCCACTGAGAGCCTGTCTCCCCTCCCAGCCTACCTTCTCAGCCCAGCTCAGAACTTAACACCTCCGGATCTCTCCCACTAACCGGACCTCACCCCCACCTCCGGGTCTCCCGCCTCACCTGCCTGGCCTCCGGGCTCCCAGGCTCCAGCTCAGATCCTGGCCACCCCCGCCCGTCTCCCCTCCAGGTGTGCCCCCTATGTCCTACTCCACCCTTCTCGGAGCGCCTCCGCCGCTCTCCGGATCCCCCTCCAGCTCTCGTCCTCTCTGTCTCCTTGGGATCCTGCGTTCTCCGGAGTCACCACCCCACCCGGCTCAATTCCGGCTCCCCGGCACCGCGCGCTAC